>NC_141542.1:105910000-106072500 GCF_021556685.1 Rattus norvegicus
CAACAGCCACAGCTCAGGGTTGGGGTTGAAGGGGACAATCTTCCACCAAGCTCCCGATGCTACTCTTGGCACTGGCTATGTGTTCGAATCCATGCTCTGGCCTCGTATCTTCTTTCGCATCAGCAAATTTCTAATCAAAACACGGTCCACCCCTCCCCTAACACACACATCCCATGCAAACCTGCAGCTCTCTCCCTGGGCTTGCCATCTCGTAGCCAATTCAGAGTTTGACATGTGTCCTCAGCAAAGCCTGGCATTTCCCAGGGCAGAATGGAGAGGACCTTTTAGGATGTAAATTCGTATTGTGAGCTCTTGAAAGGAGATGGAGAAGTGGGGGAGGACCTCCCTGCCAGGTCAATGGCCCAGGACTTGCCAGTGTGTCCTCAGGATTGTGTGTGAAGGCCACGGGAGGGAATGGACACTGGGGACAGAGAAAGAACTGTCATTTATCTGGAGCTTGCTAATTGGCAGGGGGAATTTGGGAGAAAGTGGTAAAGGCCAAGCTGGAGAAACTGTCGGCAGGCTCCTTTAAGATGTGTTTCCTCCCAGCCTTCCTCCCTCCTCTGATCCTTCCTGGTCAGAGAAGGTAGGGGGTGGGGGGTGGGCAAGGGAACTTTTATCTGGGAAACAGTGAAATCTTTCTTTTGTTGATAGCTAGAGGACACACAGGGTTGGTGGTGGTGGTCACCAGCGCTAAGACTCACGGATCATTGCAAGGTTCAGGAGACCCAAGCTGCCCACATCTAAAGGAACCACCATACTGGTGAGTCTTGGCGTATTTATATTTATCGTGTTTTGAAAAGGAACTATAACTTTACATAAAGCAGCAAAGGTAGAGAGGTTGAAAAAGAAGAACCAGAAAGAGAACAGGCAAGGACGCCAGGGTCACAGGCTGAGCTGGACAGCCAGCTTGTGGTGGCTGGAATGAGGGTGGCAAAATGAGTGTCTTAGAGATCAGATGAAGAGGGACCTACCTGGTACTTAGGAAGGGCACTCCTCCTGCTGCGGGAGGGGCCAGGAGCACATCCACCTGCCATCCCATAAAAGTTCCAGTCTGGGAGGTACCCTCCCAGCTCAGCGCCTGCAGTCTGAACTTGCAGCTTTGAACAGTAATGTGGGCTTCTGGGGTCAGTGTCGGTTGGCACACATCTGGTGCAGAAAAGGGATCTGGAAGAGAAAGCCTGAGGAAATAGCATTCTCTGGGGCAATGTTTTCATGGCTCCACCCCACCTGTTCTAGGCATCTGGGGCCATTTGTCTTGCGATGGTATTCATCCATCCCCTCAAAGCGTGGCTTTGTTCAGAACCCACCTCACACCTGCAACTAACTGTACCACAGTCATCTAGGGTCCCAGACGGGAGGTCACAAGGATACAGCACCCCAGGGAGCCCCACAGCTCAGTTGTGCCCCATCACTGCAGAACTTGACCTCCCTCTATTCTGGGAAAACAAAAGTAAGACGCGGTCCCCAAACATTGAGAGTTATTAATCCTTTACACATGTCACGCGGATAACTGTAGCAGGAAGCATGGTTCAACCAATGCCAACAGATCTGAACAGGGCCTCCGTGGACCCCTGAGGGTGATGAGTTCTGAGTGGGAAAGGTCAGGGCGGCAGGAGCAAGGAGGTGCTTAGACTAAAGAGGGCCAGTCAGCGGGAGACAGACTGCAAGCGTGGTGTTGGAGCAGACAGCGTCTGCCAATTTTGAGGAACTGGGCATGCCTCACTGGTGGAGTTCTGGCCTAGTATATATGAGGCCTTGGGTTTTGTTCCCAGCATGGCCACATCAACAACTCAAAAGACAGTAACAAGAAGGGGGTGGGGGTAAAAGGAAGACTGGAGAGAAACTGGGTTTCATAGATGCAGAAGAGCCAGGCCCCAAGGCTGAGGCACACAGGAAGACTCGTCCAGGAATAAGAAACAGATGGTATGCAGAAGGCAGAGCTCACAGGACAGCAGGGAGCATCCTATGGGGCTGGGGAACCAGTTTAGATGAGGCAATTCCTTACACGTGCCTGGCTGCCTTGTGTTAACAAACCTCACGGGTCCCTCCACTGAAGGCCTAGATCCCAAAGCCTTGCATCTCAAGCAGTTGCTGACCTGGGATGCCCCAGCTCTAGTCTGCTTCCTCTGGATGGTTGGGAAGTGGTTCTCAGAACCGAGCCAGCTTCCTAGGCCAACACTCTGGTCTTGAACACACTGGCTTTGTCTCTCCAGCAACATTTCTGATCTATCAATGTCTTCACGCTGCTCCTTCTCCAACCCTCCCACCCACTATAAACTGCACATGCTTTCTTTCTGGTGATTTAGACTCTTCGAGGGACAGGGGATCACGGTGAGCCTCCTTGCTAGAGGCTGGGCATCCAGAGGGATGAGGAAGACCTTCAAAACCCTGCTCCAAGGTGCCAACAGAGAGGATTAAATCACCTTCCGCCATGTCACCCTGGCAGAGGACCTGCTCTGCCTCTTCGTCCCCATACCTAAGTGAATGACTACTTATGTGACTGTCAATGCCAGAAATGGGGCTTTCCAGGCTTGTTCCTTACCTGGCAATAAAGCTAATCAGTTAGACACTCCCATCAGCTAGCTACCTGCCACCCTGACTTCAGCCTTAGAGGAAAAAGATGGTGTAGATACTTGAGGGAGAAGTAGTGGTTTTTTTTTTCCAGAACATAGGTCACTGTGATAGCACACCTTACAGGAATGAGGTGAAGGGCGGATGATTGACTGACACTTCCTTGAGGAGGAAAATAAAAGGACAATAAAAGCACAGAGACCCTGGTACCATTGGCCAACGAATTTGAACTCAATGAATGCAGATGCTGTTGGCTACCTGTTTAAAAATGATACAGAGCCAATGACGCTAACCATCACCACCATATCATGGTAGAATTCACCAATGGCTCCAGGGCATGGAGGCACCAAGAAAGATTGAAAACTGGACATAGATAGTGAGAGATTTTTCTCCTTCTGGTCTCACACATGGAGATGATAACTTCCATTACTGTAAGTATAAAGGGCCTTTTCTCTAGGGTATCCACAGTAGAGAAGACTGGGAAACCACCGTTGGTGTGAGGATTCAAAACTGGGAGTTAATTCCCACAAAGAGCCCAGAGTGCCCTCTTTTGCAGATATGAGGTGCGTTTCTCTTTGCTTTACTGAGGTTTGATTAAAGAATAACTTAGTTTGGTCCATGGTTCAGATGCTTCATTGCATCCTATGGGGTGTGGTAAGAAGATATGTGCTCACATCATGGTAGACTGAGGGGGGCAGGGGATATGCTTACACGACCCATCTTTCTCCTTTTATTCTATCCTGGCCCCAGCCCCAGCCTATGGGATAGTATTGCCCACACTGAATTTTCGTCTCTGGAAATGCCTCTCACACATGCCCAGGTGTTCTTTACCAATCTCCTAAGCAGGTCTCTATCCACTAAATGTGCATCAAGATGAACATTGCTGATGCCAACAAGCACTTGTGCTGACAGGAGCCTGGTATAGCTGTCCCCACAGAGGATCTACCAGAGCCTGACCAATACAGATGCGGAGCATGGGGACCCCAGTGGAGGAGTTAAGAGAAGGACTGAAGGAGCTGAAGGGGTTTGCAAGCCCAAAGGAAGAACAACAATATTAACCAACCAGACCCCCACAAAGCTCACAGGGACTAAACCACCAACCAAAGAGTACACATGGAGGAACCCATGGCTCCAGCCACATATATAGCAGAGGATGGCCTTGTAGGACATCAACGGGAGGAGAGGCCCCTTGGTCCTGGGGAGGCTCAATGACTCAGCATAGAGGAATGCTAGGGTGGTGAGGCAGGAGTGGGTGGGTGGGGGAGCACCCTCATAGAAGCAGGGGGAGGAGGGATGGAGGGGAAACTGGGAAGGGAATAACATTTGAAATGTAAATAAAATAACCAATAAAAAAAGATGAACTATCACAAACAGAGACAATGGGGTCTTGATGGCTATGAGGTCCCTGTCCTATTGTTCCTGAAGCTAGATATGTTACTCTTGGCTTCCCTTGGCTTCTACACTGCATTATCTCTAAGCCCCTTGAAGAGACATATTTTGGTGGAGACTAGGGAAAGTAAAAGATGGGGTTGGACCAACTCTTATGTCAGACATCAATCCAAGAAATGATGAAAGCATGTTAAAAAAAGAATAGAAGCTTCTATTGGCTCAGTGAATACAGCAATGAGGGGCAAAAATAGCTCACCAAATAAAACAGGAAACCGCACGCCACTAAACGAATTAATAAACTGAATGTTGAGAAAGAGTGGGATACTTAAGAGTGTTTCTAGTTAGGAGAGAAAAGGTGCAGAAGCCCCTTCAAGGACCACAGAAAAGAGCATCTGGACGGGAACACGTTGACAGTGTCCATGCTTAGTGGGCTGCAGGAAGAGTAAGTACACTGTCACTTCTGTGGTGTGTGGGCTGCACATGTAACGGGACCCACCAGATACATGCCAGATGAAGCCATGGACACAGGAACCAACCAGTTCCACCCAAATGTGTCGACATTTGTCGCTGAAAGCTGTGGAATATGAGAACCAGAGCCAGGTCGAAGGGACTAAAGTCAGGGAAAGTGTGGACCTGTGATCACGGGGAACTTTTCTTAAAAAGAAATATCATGGGCTAACCTTTAAAACCCCAGTAGGGAACTGGAGAAATTTGTCAGAGATTAGGAACACTTGCTGCTCTTCCAGAGGTCCTGAGGGTCCTAAGTTCAGTTCCCAACCTTCTGTAACTTCAGCTCGGGAGATCTGGAGCCCTCTTCAAGCCTCTGCAGGCATGCTTTCCTTCTCCTTCTCCTTCTCCTTCTCCTTCTCCTTCTCCTTCTCCTTCTCCTTCTCCTTCTCCTTCTCCTTCTCCTTCTCCTTCTCCTTCTCCTTCTCCTTCTCCTTCTCCTTCTCCTTCTCCTTCTCCTTCTCCTTCTCCTTCTCCTTCTCCTTCTCCTCCTTCTCCTTCTCCTCCTCCTCCTCCTCCTTCTCCTTCTCCTCTTCCTCCTCCTTCTCCTCCTCCTCCTCCTCCTTCTCCTCCTTCTCCTCCTCTTTCCCCTTCTCCTTCCCCTTCCCTTTCCCCTCCCTCTGTCTTCCCCTACAAACACACACACACACACACACACACACACACACACACACACACACACGAATTAAAAACAAAACAACAACAAAAGAGCCCACCAAAACCCGGTGGGGTTTGCTTACTTGAGGTAGAAGTTGTCATTTCATGTTGACTCTGGTAGCCCAGTCAGGATAATGAGAACATCCCTGTATGTGAGAAATAGCACAGGAGCAGGGAAAAACATAGGGCTGCTATACCAGGGCAAACGGTTCAGTGAAAAAGACTTTTTTTTTTCCTTTACCAGAAACTTTTCTGTAGGCTTGCGATGATTTCAAAATCAAAAGGAAGAATGAAAAGAAAAGGGAAGAGCTGTCTCCCTTACTCAGTTTACCTCTGGGTGTCTCCGGGGCATGTCAGACATAAATGAAAAGGAGATGTTTAGGTCTGCCAGCATGTAGCTCAGCTCATTCCGTGGGTTATCGAAGGTGTGCATTCTTGGCTGGTCTTCAGAGTTTAGGTTTTTTTTTTCTTTTTTAAGCTGGATTACTTTTCCTGTTTGGAAGCTTTAAAAGAATCTATATGTTACAGTTTTAAGGGTTTGAAAGCACAAGGCTTTAGAATGCTGCCCAAGCTGGGAAAACGAGTCTCAGGTCTGACCCAAGGCATGCAGCTTCTCATTAGTTTCTCCAAGCTTTTATACACTCTCATGGCAGACGTCTCTGGGCCTCTGCGAGATCAGAAGCTGTTCTTTTCTGTGTCAAACTTCACAGTGAAGTGGAAACAGGCGGAGAAGTATGCCTCACTCCAAACTTTTAAGAGCCCCGCCTCCCCGCCTGCTTAAACACAGCTAAGAGGGAAACACTCCAAACATAAGAGGCAGTAAGTGTTAAGAGATAGATCTTGCGTGAGCAGGTGTGCACCCGTGCAAATGTCCAAATGTCCTCCTCTGTTACTCTCTTTCTCCCTTGACAAAGAGTCTTTCACTGAATCTGGAGCTTGCAAGGTTTTAGGGAGTTTATTTGTTTGTTTGTTTGTTTGTTGCCATGCCACCAAGCCCTAAGGTTCAAAGCTCACATGTCCATTGGCTTGCAGACATGCATGCATGAAAGCACGCATACATACATGCACGCATGCACTCTCTCATGCACCCACAACACCCCCAAGAACTGGGGTTAAAGGCTCAGGTGTCCATTGGCTTTTCTGGGGGCACCTGAAGTCCCCATTCTTGCACGGCAAGTGCTCTTAACCACAAGCCATCTTCCCGACTCAAGTAAGATGTGTTTTTAATAGACTCCTAGAACAGAGAAATGATAATCAGTGGGACGCCACATGATATTTTGATGCATGAACACACTGTGCTATTTTAAGTCAACACAAGCTTCCAGCCCCCGTTTATCATTTCTTTATAGTGAGATCCTCCAATTCTCTTCTCCTGATGGTATGAGTATACAAGGCATGGTTGTTACCTATAGTCATGCTACCGTACAGCAGCACACACTGGTCAGCCTCTGTGGTGGGTTGAATATGCTTGGCCCAGGGAGTGGCACCATTTCCAAATGTGACCTTGTTAGAGTAGGTCACTGTAGATGTGGGCTTTAAAACCCTCATCCTAGCTGCCTGGAAGCCAGTCTTCTCCTATTGGCCTCCAGATGAAGATGTAGAACTCTCAGCTCCTCCTGCACCAGGCCTGCCTGGATGCTGCCATGTTCCCACCTTGATGATAATGGACTGCATCTCTGAACCTGTAAGCCAGCCCCAATTAAATGTTGTCCTTATAAGAGTTGCCTTCGTCATGGTTTCTCTCTTCCCAGCAGTAAAACCTAAACTTAGACAACCTCCCCTTATCTCTTGCTCCCCACCTGACTCCCTGGTACCTCATAACCACCGTTCTGATTTCAACTTTATGTTTGTGCATGCATGAGTCTTGGTTTGGGTTTCCATTGCTATGACGAGACACTGTGACCATGGCAACTCTTAGAAAGGGAAACATTTAATTGGGTTGGCTTACCGTTTCAGAGGTTCGGTCCACTGTCAATCATTACAGTGGGAAGCATGGTGGCCATGAAGACAGACAGACATGGTGTTGGAGAAGGAGCCGAGAGTTCTACGTTGTGATCCACAGGCAGCAGAAGGAGCCTGTGTGCCACAGAAGGACAAGCTTGATCACAGGAGACCATAAAGCTGCCATTCACAGTGGTACACTTCCTCTTACAAGGTCACACCTACAAGTTCCACTCCTTATGAGCCAAGCAATCACACACACGAGTCTATAGGAGCTACTCCTATTCAAACTCCTACAGTGTGTGAGCATATATGTATATGTGTATATGTATATATTATAAATACATGTAATATATTATGTAATATAGAATATGTAATATAACATAATACATTGTTTAACAGTTCCTGGTGAACTGTGTTTTGTTCATCATGCTGTGGATGACATGATCGCATGTTTCTATGGCTGAACACAACGTGTGCTGCCTCGTTTGTGTCAACTGAACACAAGCTAGAGTCATTTTGGAAGAGGGAATCTCAACTGATAAGCGGCCCCACCAGAGTGGCTTGGAGGGAATGGTGCATTTTCTTGATTGATGATTAATGTGGTGTTCTTGCCTCTGGGCAGGAGGGCAAAGTGTATATAGGGAAAATGGTTGCTCAAGCCATGAGGAGAAAGCCCATATGCAGCACTCTTCTGTGGCCTCTGCATCAGCTCCTGTCCCCAGGTTCTGGCCCTGTTCTAGTGCCTGCCCTGACTTCCCTCAGTGATAGACAGTGATGTGGAACTGTTAGATGAAATAAACCCTTTCCTTGTCATGTTGCTTTGCCCATGGAGTTCGATCGCAGTGATCGAGAGCCTATGATAGACAGAATTCCATTCACCTCTGCCATTCTTTCAGCAGTTGGACGTTAAAGGACACACCTGTGCATTTATTATTGGGGGACAGTATTCCAATGAGCACAGGGGTGCAGAGACCTCTCTGGTATATCCATGTTATCTCCCTTGGATATGTACCTAGTGGTGGGATTTCTGGATCTTTTTAAAAAATCTGAGGCCCCACCATGCTGTCCTCCACAGTGACTGTACGGTTTTTAAGCCCCTGATAGTATGCGAATGTTCCTGTTTTTGTCCTGTTTGTCTGCCTGGCAGGTCCTGTTACCATGTTGGTAGACACTGATCACCTCAGTGGAGTGAGGAGGCATCTCCTTTCGTTCTGGGTTTGCACACTCATAATGTGGGCATGTCTCCTTTGGAGACATGTGTGTTTAGGCCCATTGGTTTCTGGGTTATTTGCACGTTCCTATGGTGTGCTCTTTATCATTCTGGCTGGGGTGTGTGCCGCACTCTAGGTTGTTCTTTGCTCTGCCGATGGCTTTCTTTGCTGTGTGAATGCTTTTGGAGCTTTGTCAAATCCTGTTCATCTATTTTTGCTTCAGTTTCCTGTGCTTTGAGGATTGTACTAAGGGTTTTAACAATGAACTTTTCCCTCTACGTTCCCTGCCGATAGTTTCATAGCATCGAGTGTTACAGTGATTTTCATTGACTATTTGGTTCATATATATGTATACATATATGATATATATATATGGTATATATATGTATATATATGATATATATATTATATATATATATTTGGTTCACAGTATGAATACAACTGTCTCTACTTTATTCATGTCTTAGTTAAGATTGCTGGAAAGACACCATGACCTTGGCAACTCTTATAAAGGAAAACATTTCATGGGGGCTGGCTTACAGTTCAGAAGTTTAGTCCATTGTTATCATGGTGGGGTGCACGGTAGCACACAGGCAGACATGGTGCTGGAGATGGAGCTGAGAGGCAGACAGCAGGAAGAGAGTGAGACACTGAGCCTGGTTTGAGCATCTGGAACTTCAGAGCCCACCTCTAGTGACACATTTCCTCCAACAAGGCCACACCTACTCTGGCAAGGCCACGCCTACTCCAGCAAGGCCACACCTCCTAATAGTGCTACTCTTCATGGGCCTATGGGGCCATTTTTATTCAAACCACTACAATTAATTTCTGCGTGCTTCTGTCAGCTATTGCCTGTGTGACTTGTCTGTTTGTTTTGTTTTGATACAACTCAAGACCTTGCCCCTCTAGACAAGCTTTGCCACTGAGCTGCATGGACAGCTCTCTTTCAGATGTACCTGTGAGGGTCTATTCTTGGCCTCTCTACCATAAAGCCATGTCAATCACATAGCTTCACAATAAGTCAGGGAGCTACGAAGTGCGAGTGCCCAACATTTATTCTATTTCAAGACAGTTTTTAGCAACATTTAGATCCTTTACCCTTTGATGAAGTTTTGTAATTAGCATGAATATTTTAAAAGAAGCATGGGGAGGGGGTTTCTGTTAGAGCTACATTGAATGTATAGACAGACCTGGGTAGAGTTTACATGTTAACAATAGCCATCTTAAGTCTTCTGGATAAAGTACATACTCCAAAGGGAGACTATGGGATGTTTGGTAGCTCTGGTTTTATTTTTTGAAGACTTTGCATCCTGTTTCCCACCGTGGTCCAATTGCTTTCCATCCCCACTGTGTGTAAATGTCCAATCTCAAACCCTCACCTCTTGTCCTTCAAGTTTCATTTTTCCTCCCCTCCCTTATCTCTCTTCCTTCCCCTCCCCTCCCTTCCCTTCCGCTCTCCTCCATCCCTTTCCCTCTCATCTCCTTCCTTCCCTCCCTCCCCTCTCCTTTTCTGCCTTCCTTTCCCCCTTTCTGCCCTCCTCTCCTCTTTTGCAAGGCCCTCTAGATAGAGAGCGGGTGAGAGGTGACATTTTATAGTGACTTCTCTTTGGAGGCTCCCGACACTGAACCCTTATGCGTCGTGGTGCTTTGGCCACACACATACTGTCTGCACATCTTCCATGAAGAATACTGAATGCTTAGTCACCAGTGAGTGGCGTGATTTGAAAGGATTAGAAGGATTAGGAGATGTGTCCTTATTGGAGTAGTTGTCATTGAGGGTGGGCTTTGAGGTTTCAAAAGACCAAGTCAGGCGCGCTCTCTCTCTCTCTCTCTCTCTCTCTCTCTCTCTCTCTCTCTCTCTCTCTCTCTTTCTCTCTCTCTTTCTGCACCTTTGGAGCAGGATGTGGCTCTCAGCTACTGCTCCAGCACCGTGCATGGCCATGTTCCCTGTCATGGTGACAAAGGACTAAGCCTCTGAAACTGTAAGCAAGACCCAGTTAAATACTTTCTTCCAGGAGTTGCCCTGGTTTGGGCTGTGGGAGTGCATACCTTTAATCCCATCACTGGAGGCGGGGGTGGGGGACGGCCAGAATCAGACTGATCTCTATAAGGATGAGGCCAGTTTGGTTTATGGAGTTGAGTTCCAGGACAGCCAGGGCTACCCAGAGAAATCATGTCTCAGAAAGCAAGCAAACAAGCAAGCAAACAAACAAACAGAGTTGTTTTGGTCATGGTGTTTCTTCACAGCAATGGAAGAGCGACTAAGACACTGTGTTTAGGAGGGACACTGTAGACACTACCTCCCAGTCTTCAGATCAATTGCAGCTGTGACTCTTATCAAAAGTCCTGCTGGGAGCATTTACAAGGATTTCTTTGGTGCCAGGTGTGCACACTTCCTGCAGTGATAGCGTATCCCAGGACAAAGGTTTGTGGGTGGCACAACACTTGTGCTGGAAAGTCCCTTGTCCTCAGAAGTAGCAGTACTGCTCAGAAATGCAGTCTGCAAGCCATGGTTATGCATATGTAGCAAGGAAGGTCTAGACATGGACCTTTACAGAATAGTGACCTTGTGGTGATACACAGTACATGATCCATTGGCTTGACTTGCCTATCAATGTGAACGTGGTCTCAGACTCAGACCTGCTGTGGGAGGATGAATAGTTCCCACGCTGGGCATGTTTCAAGAGACCGTGTTTTGGATTGCAGAGGATTGGAAATCTAAAAACTAAGAAATCACACTCAGTTTGAGAACGCGGAAAATGAGTGAGGGCTCTGCCTGCTCCTCCTTGCTGACATGCACTTTCTGGTGTGTGGTCCATTGGGTGATGTGGTGGTTTTATGACCAAGGAGGCTGCACACCTCCCCACACATTGTAATGAGTACTTGCCCATCCAGAGGTCCTTTGTAAGGATTGCCTATTGTCTTATTTGGCTTTTATTGGTGTGAAGAGGCATCGTGACCATGGCAACTCTTGTAAAGGTCAACATTGGGGCTGGCTTACAGTTTTGGGGGTTCAGTCCATTATCATCATGACTGGAAGTATGGCAGCATGGTGGTGGAGAGGACCTGAGAGTTCAACATTTTGATCTTCACGCAGCAGTTGGGGACTATGTTTCACACTTGGCATAGCCTGAGCCTATGAGACCTCAAAGCCAGCCTCCATAGTGGCACACTTTCAACAAGGCCACACCTACTCCAACAAGGCCACACCTCCTAATAGCATCACTCCCTATCATGTTGTGACCAAGCATTCACATACATGAGTCTGTGGGGGCCATTCCTGTCCAAACCACTAGGCCCATGAAGCCTTTACTCCTTTTCAAGATGTAAGTTTTAAGTCTTCCTAAAACCTTTAGCTCTACCCTCTCTTACCCATCCCATCCCTGACCTAGTTCATGATTTCATGGGTGGTGAAGCAGAGTGGGGAGGAAGATAGCTGACTCTGACCTGAGCTTTGATGGAGTGATTCATTTACACAGTGTTGGTGAGCAGCTAGCACTGTGTGTGTGTGTGTGTGTGTGTGTGTGTGTGTGTGTGTGTGAGAGAGAGAGAGAGAGAGAGAGCGCATGAATGCATACATATGTGTGTATACATGTGAGATGGATAGATGGATGGATGGATGGATGGATGGATGGATGGATGGACAGACAGAGAACATCATGGGTAAGCCAGCAAGAAATGTCAATGCTAGCAGGAAGAAGACAGCTAACTGATGGCATTGGATGTGCCATGAAGGAAGCAGACCCAAGAAAGAGTCTGGGGAGAGAGTATGATGTTTTAACTAAAGCCTTGTGGGTGTTTCCATGTGAAATGTAGCACATAGACTCACATGCTGGAACACTTGGTCTCTGCCTGCTGGCCCTGTGTCAGAAGGTTGTAGAACTTTTAGAAAACAGGACCTAGGTGGAAGAGCTAGGTCCCAGCCCAGATCCAGTTCCAGCTGGAATTCCCTGCTTTCCGTAGGAATACGAACATATCATGTTAAGTTCTTCCACCTTATCTAGCATCACAGACTGTGCTCTGCTAGATCTAATCATGAACCAAATCAACCTTTCATCCCTTAAGTTGCTTGTTAGGTATTTTGTCATGGCAAGAATACAGGTGACCAACACAAATGTCAAAGAGTCCCCACCCCGACCCCCACCCCACAGACATTGGGTTTAAAGTTGCCTCGAGAATGATGAGATGGTGGAAACCTTGCATCAGTCACTGGGAGAGTGTCAGGGACAAAGGCCTTGGGGTGGAACTCAGTTACAAGACACTCCTATTTTGGACAAAACTCACACCATACATGCTATAGAAGCCTGTGGTGCTCTTAGCTTGCTGTACCTCTCTTAGTTTCTCTGTACTTCTCTCTCAGTTTTAATGTAGCTTGCTGTCCAGGCAGGGAAAGACACTGATTGCAGAGAGTCAATTGCAGGTAGCTGGAGCCATCTTGGCCAGCAAGCCTTAGACAGTGGCTGGAGGCTATGAGCCTGGGACACAGTACCTTTGACCAGGCGGCAGACGGCCACATGGAGCAGGTGCTGTACTGGTACTCACACACCTGTGCCTGTACTCACACACCTGTGCCTGCACTCACACACCTGTACCTGCACTCACACACCTGTGCCTGGATTCACACACCTGTACCTGGACTCACACACCTGTGCCTGGACTCACACACCTGTACCTGGACTCACACACCTGTGCCTGGACTCACACACCTGTGCCTAGACTCACACACCTGTGCCTGGACTCACACACCTGTGCCTGGACTCACACACCTGTGCCTGGACTCACACACCTGTACCTGGACTCACACACCTGTACCTGCACTCACACACCTGTGCCTGGATTCACACACCTGTACCTGTACTCACACACCTGTGCCTGGACTCACACACCTGTGCCTGGACTCACACACCTGTGCCTGGATTCACACACCTGTGCCTGGACTCACACACCTGTGCCTGGACTCACACACCTGTGCCTGGACTCACACACCTGTACCTGGACTCACACTCCTGGGTATCTTTCCCTCCCTGCATCCCAGTTTCTCCTGGAACCCTTCCTTAATTGAGGAGTTGGTCCTCAATTCTTAGCTTACTGTTTTTGGGTGCTAACCTAAGATACTCACTACTGCTTTTCAGGCAGGAAGAGGCATTGTGAAGGCAGACAAAGGGGGTTTTGCATGGCTCCTGTGGTCACCCACAGCTACCTGCTCTCTGGGTCTCCATCTCCTCACTACAGAACCGAGAGGAGGACAGCTGTGAAGATGACAAGGAAGCATGTGGCTGGGACCCTCAGAGGAATACAAGGCAGCTAGCTATGGCCATGGGTCGTTTCTAAATATCACCCAGGTGTTGGTCAGCATCATTAGCATCAGATAACCAACTCTTAGATTTCTTAAAGAGTTCCAGGTCACGAGAGTTTAGACTCTTGCAGAGGTGGAAGGAGGAGAGTCAGCCTGTCTGAATCCCCCTTAGTTACTGCTCATGAGCACCTGCTCCTTGGATCCTGATTGGCACCCAGCAAGAATAGGTGGTCCCTTTAGTATAGATTGATGTCTGGCACTCATAGAGACATTCAAGTAGGGAGGGTTGACTGAAGAACCAGTTCCTAGATGGAGCCATCTGGACCATCCAGCCGGGATATCCTCTGTGGGTTAGGCACTGACTGACTTTACCTCTAAGGAAGGGATCTTAACTCCAGGTGGGAGGGGTGTGTACTGTCCAGCAGGAAGCATTCCTGTCCTGCCTGGCTACTGGAGGGTGACACCTCTTCCTGGGTTGTAGCACAAGGACATTGCAATGCTTTGTCTCCAGGCCAACGGCTAGAAGTCCTTCACACATATTCACAGTAACTCAACATTTCTATTCCGCTCTTCTCTGAAGGCTGGGAGCAGGACCCAGTCCTGGACCTTCAGGGGTGTGTTGAGTGGGTGGGTGGGATTCAGGCAGGAGGGGATGGCATGCTAACAGGAGAACAGCTCCAGAGGGGACGGCTGCTGGATGGGTCTAGCTTCAGAGTCTAGGTGTGTGGAAAGGGAAGTTGGGTGGAGCTGACTGGGAGATACCTGACCCTTCTCACTCAGGCCCCTAGGCCTGTAGCATCAAGGAATCCGTGTCCTGAATTTGTCTTCTCCTGTGTGGGTCACGAGGCAGGCTCCTGGCCAAAGGAGGGAGACATTACATAGGATTTTATGCTGTATCTCAGCCCAGTATACTTAACCTTACCAAGTAAATCTTTTCTGGAGCCCCTTGATAATTTTCTCCTCCCCCCACTCCCCCCCCCCCCCCCGGCCGCAGCCGCTCTCTCAGTGGGGGAATTGGTTCTCTCTTTCCGACATTTGGGTCCTGGGGATGCAACTCAAGATCAAAACCATCAGGCCTGTCTCCTGGATTCTCTATCCCCGAACCACCTTGCCTACTCCTCACCCTCGTTTCTGAGAAAAGGTGAGGCTCCAGAATCTTAGAGGCAGGATGGTCCAGCAAGGGGCAAAACAATCAATGCTCAGGGAGGGTGCATACTTTATGCTTTTTAAAAAAAATTCCTTTGCATCTTCCTTTTTTGCAAGTGCATGGTCTAATTAATAAAGCTCTGCTGTAGCCAGCGCACTTCCCACAGGCAAGTCCAGTCCCCTGCGGTCGGCCTTGGTCTATGTATCGCGGTGAGAAGCAGAACGGTCCCGGTTGTGGACATCCTGGGATGGCCGCACGAGGGCAGGTCTCTGCTTTGCTCCAAGGCAGCTCTGGGCTCTGGACAAAGGCAGTCGGGAGCCTTCCGTGCGGAGGATTTGGCCCCAGGCCTGGGCGTGCTGCGATGCGCAGGCGCTTTGGCATCCCAAACGGGGCGGGTTGCTCTGAAGCAAATCCTGCGGGGCCTCCAGTGAATGAAAGCTAGAAGGCCTAGGACAGGATGGCCTGGCTGGGTCCCGAGACCCTTTTCTGACCCTGAGGCCTCAGAGGTCCCTTCCTGACGCTGTAGGACACTCCCTGTACATACAGACCCTCCCAGTTGACTCAGACCTCCCTCCGCTTGGGGCCACAGACCAGTCTTTGTAGCTGGAAGGACCGCCCGCCTCTAGCCAGACCCAGATCCACCCTTGAGACCACAGACTACACCTCCGGGCCACAGACCCCGCCCACGGGCCTCAGGACCTCTCCCCTGCAGTGAGGGTCACAGACACCCCAGGAGGCTTCATGACCCCCCACCCAGATCTCACACTGCTCCTTGCAGACGCGCACCCCTCCTACAGCCCGGAAAGCAGGTGTGCTCCTCAGGATCTGCCCCGCCAGGAGTAAAGTGCAAGGCTGTTTAAACAAACCACTTCTTTTGTTAAGGTTTTTCTCTAGACCGAAGCTCTCTAGCCTACGTGAGACTCTGACCCCCGAGTCCTCCGGTTCCCGTGTTCAACAGTCACTCCCAGGAAACTTAGAAAATAGACTGAGCAAGTGTTAGCGCAGGCAGGAAGGAGATTTTGCGTTTAGCCAGTGCCTTAACCCTGGGCGCTGTAACTTGCTCTTCAGAAGTCCGGGAGAGAGCAGAGTGACCGCCAGCTCTTGGAGGGTGGGGGCCACTTGGGGAGGCGTTGCAGTGACAGTTTTAAAAGTAAAAGATTGGGTCATTTTACTAAGTGAGGCATTGCAAGGGACACTTTTTACAGGGAATCTGAACAATGAGCATCTTGATTAGAATGTAGATTTTGATAAAGATGACGATAGCGAGAAAAGTCGGCTAAGCTCACCATGACGATAAAGGGCTGCTACTTCACCTGCGTCAAGACCTTTTCAGCGACTGGCATTGCTCAGCCCTGTAGAACGCGGTCTTACTAGGGACTCAAGGACTTTGTGTAAGAGTTCCTACAGAATCCAACCTAAAGGCACTTTCTGGGTGATGGCCGTACAGGGTGGATTAATCGTTCCCTGTCCAAAATGTGAGTTCTGTTCAGGAGGCATCGACAAAGAAAGAGTAAGCTTGACAAATCAACAGCGAAGTTCAAAAGTTCAGAGTAATTTGTCTTGGGAACAAAGTCTTCCCTGAAGCTACAGGCATTCAAAGGAACTCCTGGTACTCGTGGGATTATTAAAGCTATACCTGAGACAGGATCAATATTTGATCATTTTGGAAAGTACTAGGACTTCTTTTGGGTTTTCGTCTGAGGGCATTTCCCCCAATAGGATCTAGCCTTTGCAAAGGAAGGGGTTTGAGGGCTCCCAGGAATGTGCTTGTGCAGGAAACAACAACCTAGAGAGGGTTACGGGAGGGCGTGTACGCGTGTACAAGCCTGCGTGCCGGCGCTGTGGTGGGGGGGGGGGGGGGAGGAGGAGGAGATGAGGGTTGCAAAACTGCCACCTAGAGGCACTTTCCTGCAGTGTATATAAAAGGCAAGTCCGGAGCCCGGAGAGAACTCAGTTGCTACAAACTGCTCAGCACTGAAGGAGCCTGCAGCACTCAAAGCCAGGAAGGCAAATCACAGCCCAGGCAGCCGCGAGGTAAGAAAACCTTGCTTCTGGGACAGCTTTGCTGAGCAACCACGGCAAGGGGCAGGGCTCCTGTTCTTACCCGAACCCGACTTCTGAGAACTCTTAGATCCCTGAGCTGGGGGCTTCAGAGCCTGCAGGTCCGGTTTGGAGAGCTCAAAGCTGATTGCAGGCTGCGTTGCAAGCTACTGCTTCTGCTTTGGGGGATTCGAGTTCAGTCACTTGTGGAGGGAAATCTCCGTGCGTTTGTTTGCTACTGGACTCTGATTTGTTTCTGCCAGTACTTAAGTTCCAGGAGGCAGGGAAACTTTGCAGAGAACATGGAATGCCCCACGGAGCTTGCCCAAGGCTGACTTAGGGGTGAACTTGGTACCAATATTTGCCAGCCCCTACTTCTGGTTATCAGATTGGAAGTGCGTAGAACTAGCTGTAAAAACACAAACGTAACTTCCAGAAAGGCATACGATGTGTTCAGTGGTATCCTCCAGTGGTGCAGACAACTGGGCTGAGCCGTCTATGTCTAGGATGAGTTTAAACTCCGTGCTCTGGGGGTGGGGATGGATTAATTCACAGCTCCTGAATTCTGGAAGTTGTAAATTGAATGTTAGCTACTCTTCGTCTTATCTCTTCATGGTATCTTTGCTAGTCTAATTTTGAGTATTTATTGTTCTCCTAGAAAGTATTGTCCAACTTCAGCTGGGGTTAAAAAAAAAAGCAGGTACTAAAAAAAGTCTAGTATTTTATAATTTAAACCTGCTCTCCAAGTGAACTGTGAGTGTTGCTGACTTTGTTAGGGTGCATAAAGGTTCGCTGGGTGGCTGGGAGCGAGGACTGCCCTGAGGTCAGGGGATCCGTGGTTAGCCAAGACTCCTGGCTGCTAACTGCTAGGAGAATGAAGCACTGTGAAAGGCAGACTGGCTGTCTCTTCCCCTTTCTCTCTTTCTCTCTCTCTCTCTCTCTCTCTCTCTCTCTCTCTCTCTCTCTCTGTCTCTCCATTCATTTGCTCACAAACAAGATTAATTAATTGTTTCGAAGTGGAGTGGGAGCAAACATCCTTTTAAAGGTGTCTCGGGTCAGTGGGATCCCCAAGACCCCAGTCTGCATTGTACCAGTGTGGAAACTTTGTTTTTCTTTGAAGGAGCAGATGCTGGCTTTGTGGGTCTTTATTTAGTTCAGGAGAATGTGGAGCTCAAATGGATAGGACCAGAAAGGAGGAATGGGGGTGGTTCTGGGTTTTGTGCCTGGCTCGCTGCAGATTTTAAATGGATAAAGCCCCAGTCTTTCTCCCATCTGAATAGGAGCTTGCCCCAGATGGAATGAAAACTCCCGTTTCTACCCGGAGCTATGCAAAAGCTCCAGTTTGGAAACATTTTGCTCTAATTTTCCCCAGTCTGAGAGGTAAACACTGTGTGCTGCTCTCTGCTGAGCTCAGCCACTGCCTCCAGGAGGCAGCAGGGGCTGGAAGGAGCTGTCTGCGAGCCGAGGTGTAAAAGCTGGGGAAGTCTGCTGCTTGCTAGCTGCTTGTTGGGCGCCTCCGGTTTGTTTTTAAAGGGGCATGCACAGTGCAAACACACACACACACACACACACACACACACACACACACACACACACACACACACACACTTTAAGTTCCAGAAAGTTACACGGCAGCATGCTGTGCTCAACTGAGTCAGGGCTTGGGACGTGAGCTTAGCCAGTATTAATAGCGAATCCTTAGGGAGCTAAGAAGGTATTATGATTTCTAATCAGACCCAGAGCCAGCCAAGGGTAGGCTTTCTAGATGGGATAAAAAAAAAGAAGAAGAAAGAAAGACCATGAAACACCCTGGTTAGTCAGAACAGTGGCTTTTTGTGTGAGGCTTTGAGGTGGAGTTCTTTAATTTTCAAATCTACACAGGGAAGTTGGTTGAAGTTACTCAGAGCTGAGACCGAAGGGCCACTCCTTCATAAACTTTTAGAGTCACTGAGGGAGGAGGAGAGAGCCTCAGAAACTTCAGAACTTTTCTTTTTCTGAGATTTTGTAGCAAACAGAATGGAATTTGGGCCCCGAAGGCATTTGTACTTTTCAGTTAAGCAACCAGAGGTATTAAAATGTTTCTTGTTGCCTGTTAGGTTGGGTGCATGCCTGTGATTCCGGAACTCCAGAGGCTGAGGCAGGAAGATTGCTGTGAGTTCGAGGCCAGCTTGGGTTATGTTGCCTTCGTACCATGTCTCAGAATGAATAAACGATAAACAAACAAAGAGTCTGATAATTGAAATCTATGTGCTTAGATAAAATTGATAAACAGGTGTAGTAATGACTGTTTTCAAACTCCCCAGGTATTGGGACACCTATCTCCTGTTACAGTGGAAGCAAACAGCCTAGGAAAAAGCAGATGGGCCCAGGTGTCAGGCAAGGACATTTTCTGCGGGGATTAGGTAGCCAATGCCTTTCTTGTTAAAAATATACTGGCTTAGTCTTGTTTATAAAGGGAGATGATTAGCCTGTGCTCCCCCAAGCTTCGCTTTAAAAAAAAAAGTTTCTTATAAACACATCCCAGGGACTGTGGAATTTTACAGTGATGATTTTGCAAAGAACCAATAGGTTGGGAGTGGACAGTGTTTTGTTCTCCAGCCCCCAGCTGGGAGATATGGAGACCATCTCAGGTGGCCTTGAGCTGCTAGGGGTGGAGCCCTGAGCAGCATGGGAAAGCTGCAGTTGAAGGCTGTGCCCGCTAAATAGCTGGCATCTTCTAGTGTTTCTGTTGTCTCTGCTAGCCTGAAGGCTGGTGTATAAGAGGAACCTAAGCTTTCGTAGCATGGCTTGGGAACCCCGGACCTCCTATTGTCTTGCCCAGGTCCTAAGCTGGTGGGAATGCAGACTCGGGCTATATCCTGCCAGCTGGCAGCGTTTGTATGGTACAGGGACATCTAGATCTCTCCGCTAGATGTGGCTCTGCTCCCTTGGGCTGCAGAGCACAATGGCTCTGATCCGGTTTCTGGATGGGACATTCATTATGTCTGTGAGCGCTCACATGGTAGGAGGCTGTCTCATGTGTTGGTGGGAAGTTCAGCCAAGAACCCTGAGGATAGGTGGCCTTGTTTCAGAACCAGGGTGTGGGTTTTTTTCCTTACCATATTTATTATTTCTTTCGAGTTCCCAAATAATTCAAAGCAGTTCCTTACTTAGAGGAAGTGAGGTCACTCAGGGCCACAGTGAATGTGTGGTCAGGACAGCATTGTTTCTCATTGGCTCCGTACTGGGGGATAGACAGGGTTTCTTTCTGCACTCAAGAGTAGTATTTGGCCACAGAGAGCTACCTGGGTGGGTGTCATCCAGGTTAGGTGTGGGTTTCAGGTGGACTAAGGAGAGTTGTTTAGTTGGCAACACCGCAGTCATCATCTCCCTGATGGACAGTTGCCTCACGGTTCTGCAAAGGTGGCCAGATTCTTCTACTTCGGTAAAACGCTCTTTGTAGAGTGTCCCAGACAAATGAAGACCTTGTGTCTGTAACACGGGACCCAAGTGGAAGCAGTTGAGCCCAGCTCCTACTAGCCGGAGTGAGGACAAGCTGCAACCTGTTAGATTCTTCTATGTTCATCCCTCGTGTCTCATCAGCTGCCCTGATCTGTTTTCAGAGGTGTGGATAGGGAAGGCAGGTTAGATAAATACTACCTCCAGCCTTGAGTCCACACGGGATTTCTCCAGGAAGTTCTATGTGGGACACGGGCCACAGGTTGCAGAAAATCTCTAAAGGAAGTGGAGGCACAGGTCTGACGGGCCCAGGGAGCCTTTTGTTTCCTATTAGGTTCAGAGTCCCTGGGGCTGGGACCACATTGTCTTATCTGGCTTCTGTCTGGGCAGCAAAAGCTATTTCTAGGATATCTGGGCCAACTGTATGACACGTCTGTCTTTAAACCTTCCCTGTCTCAAAGCCATGGCATTTCTTCAAACCTGCCCTGGCATAGACAGGCTAAGGCCACATCTCCTTGCCATAGGTCAAGGCCCACCTCTGGCTTCTTCTCTCCTTCATGTCTAGTGACTTGCCCCTCAGCAATGCTCCGTGACCGCAATGACATCCCTGACTTGCCTCCATGCTCCTGAAGGATGTACCCATGCCTGGGACCACGACAAGCCTTTGTGCCTCCCAGGTGGCCTTGTTTAGATGGTGGGTGCTTGGGGGAGGTGGCCATGACTTGACAGCTTCTCCTGTCCCAGAGCAGTGCCTTGGAGAGGAGATCGACTGATGTCAGCTGGAAACCGGTTACAGCTGAGTCTCTCTGGATAACCACTGCACCCCCAGACTGCTGGCCTCCCTGGAGCACTACTGATCTACTAGGACACTTTGCTCCACTGGTTGAACGAAGGTGAATGAGACCCAGTGGGGAGAAGGCATAGAGGGTAGCAGTGAGGAGACCTTCGTGATGCATTAGGATACGAAGCTTGTGGAAGGGAGGGGTGAGGCACAGCCAGGCTAAGAAGGGTCTTCTCCTCTCCGATGGGCTTTGGCGAGCATGTTAAGGCAATTTGGTGATCCTTAGCCAGACACCTGAACACACTTGGCAGTCCGTAGGAGGATCTATCTGGGGAGAAGGACATATGGATCACAGCCCAAACCACCACCCCATGGAGACTCTAAATTTGGATGCTTCTAATTCTGGTGCTGTCCCAGCATGCTAGGGAGCTTAGACTAGCCAGTTGAAAACAGCTGGATACTGCAGGCTGCTCGCAGCAGCAGCTGGGTGTTATCCAGGACATTTTATGGAGAGTGGCGAACCTTAGAAGTGAGAGGCCTATCTTTGAGGCACATCTCCCTCTCCACCATCGGCACTGGGACTCGTGGCTGAGCCGCTTGCTAGGCTGTGGACCCGTGGCAGAGCTGGACAGATGTGAGTGCTGACAGTGTACAGATAATTGACAAAGCCATTGCCAGACAAGAGTGAAAGAGCTAGGAGTCAGCCTCTAGAGGACGCGTTCGTTTTTAGTGAAGTCTGTTGTCCAGAAGAGCAGAGCATGCCCCTTTGATGTTCAGTGGCTCATTCCCTCCCCTGTTAAAATTTACATAATTTTGATGTAAGCTTTCCAATAATTTGGACGTTTCTGGAGTAAGACAAGGCTGCCTCTGCGATTGCCTTCCATTGACTTTCCCCGCCCAAAGTCTTACCCCCATTGCAGGGCCTTGTGTCTTTCTGTGCATGTATTTGCATATAAAACACTCATAATTTTGCCTTTTCTCCAACATCAATGGGGCTATGCTGCGGGCGGCGCATCTGCTTCTTTGCCTTTTGCTTAGCAGCACCCATTCATTTACCACCCTTGTTCTTAAAGTGTCCCTCTCCATCCCCGCCCCCCTCCCTCCGTCACAGCTGTGTTGTACTCCCCGAACTGGTCTGCCATTGTTGGATATGTACGCCGCCAGCAGTTTTCGCTGGTGAAGGAATGTCACTGAGGTAGATACCGAGGATGTGGGCCTGAGAGCACGTGGGCATCTCAGAAGAGGTTTGTGAACTTGGGAAGCCATAACATAAAGTCACCATTCTGAGGGTCTACTCCTCCACACCCCCACGAGTTTCTTACCTAGAGGTGGTACACGGGAAGCATCCGAAGTGGGTCTCATCCGGGGCTTCCCAGGGCTGGACTTTGGAGGGCTCAAAAATGAGGCCACATGTAGAGGGCACCCCATTAGTCACTCTTCGTTCACCTCTGTTGTAAAGACAACAGGAAAGGTGCCAGGCTTGGTTGCAGCCATGGGTGACTGGACAGGGTGGGGAAGCCTCCTCTGGTCTCCTTGGTTGTCAGCCCTCCTTGTTGCCAGCATAAACAGACCTATCACGATGGCCAAGAGACATTAATTTTGGACTCAAGGAGCAGGCTTGTATGAAAAATAACTCGTTCCTCATGAACTTCCTGGGAATCCCCTCTGTCTGCTGGAGGGAGTCCAGGTCCGCATGCGGGGCTCTCTGGGAGGTCGGTAGAGTCTTCCTTTCCCCCCACTGGACCTCACTTTCAGACTTCTCCGAGAGCTTTGGCCAGGACTGGAGTCCAAGGACCATGGGTGGATGTCCCTCAGTTTGCTGTGTCATGACTCTGTTTCTGTCAAAAAGACCGAAGGTCATTTACTGAGGGATAAGCAAGAAACGGAGGAGGACTCTGCTTCACTGAGGGGCAGACATCACCAGTGTTAAGACAGCACACACCTGATGTTGTTACACAGTGCTGTGACTGCAGACCACACCCAGGTGACACGCAGCTTCTGTTGTCCCCAAGAAGATGGAGTGTCCTGTCATTGGCTCTTTCCTGGAGTCATTCTTATTTGCTTCTAAACTGTAATGCGTGAAAGATGTCCAAGTGACGAAGGCCAGGCTGCGGGTGGCCCTTTGACATCTTCGCTTTTGTTTTCTTTAGTCGTTTGAAGCTGAAAGGGTCGGGTTGCCGCCTTCTGCCTGTTCTCTAGGAGCCTTCTGTAGCAGGGAGGGGACATCCAATCAGGGGGCAGTGGTCAGGATGAAATTCTCTGCTCCTGGACTGTGTGATGCCCACTGAAGGTGACTGGTAGTTACAGTGCCAAGAGGAGTCAGCTTCAGCTCTGCCCTTCAGAATGGAATGAAAACAGCTCTGTCCCTGCCTGAGACAGTGCCAAGGAGCCTCAGAAGTGGGGACAGACAGGAGGCTGCTGCTGGCGTTCTGTACCTGCCCCCGAAATACCACTGTGATTCTGGGACCCAGTGGGCACAAAACCAAGGTTCTTTTCCCAATGGTAAAAACCAAAGGGCTGGATGGGGGTCCCTAAGCCCCTGCTACCATCCACTGCTGAGATCATCTGAGAAAAGCTGAGATTGGCAGAATGAGAGTTGATTCTGCAGGGACAGTGGAGGGATGCAGAAGGCAGGCACTTTCTCCTTCTGTTCCCTGCACTGCATGGGGCCTTCTTGGACAACTGCCAGAGCTAGGCATGTCTGGGCACTGAAGGCAAGGGAGGTGGAAGCGAGGGGATACCTCCTCGTGTGGAGAGAACAGGAGGACAGGCTTAGGACCCAAGGCCAAGCTATCTAGGCTTGGGGCCAGTTCTTTCTTTTGGCTCCATGACTGGTTACTAAAGCCATAGTCTGGACCAGTAGGTCAAGGACAGACTCACACCACTGCCAGTCAAGCATTTTCTGGTCCTCATTGTCATCCTACCTTTTATACGATGTGGGCCTTGGCTTGTCTTTTCTCCAACCTCTGAGGCTCTGTCCAAACCGAGTCTCCCTTAGTCTAGGCTGGACTTCTTATGTAGCTTAAGATGACCTTGAACTCTCAATCTTGCTGCTTCCACCTCTTGAATCCTGGATTTATGTGTGTATGCCACCATGTGTTTTATTTTAATGAAATAGACTAAAAGAAGAAAAGGATTCTTGCCCTGGAGTACAGAATTCTTGCTTTCTTCCTTCCAAGTCATGAGTTCAGAGTGGATAGTCAGTTCCAGGGTGTGTGTCTCTCTCTCTCTCTGTGTGTGTGTGTGTGTGTGTGTGTGTCTCTCTCTGTGTGTGTCTGTCTCTCTATGTGTGTCTGTCTGCCTCTCTCCGAATCTCTCTCTGTGTATCTGTGTGTGTATCTGTGTGTATCTCTCTGTGTGTACCTCTCTCTCTCTCTGTTTCTTTTGTGTGTGTGTGTGTGTGTGTGTGTGTGTGTGTGTGTGTGTGTGTGTGTATCTGTGTATGGAAGTTCTAAGAAACTTGGGGTTAGCATTCTTTCCAGTCTTGGAAGTCACTCTCTGCAGCCCAGACACCTGGTGCCCTCTTGTAGTTCTCAGGACTGTGACATAGGACAGAACTGGCACCTTCTAAAGTTCTTGGACTCAGGGTCCATGTGCTAGGACATCTCTGAGGACCGTCACCCTCTCCTACCATAGGAGATCCTCTGAATGTGAAAAAGGATAAAGCTGTCACAGAAGGCCAGCTCTTCCATCAGCAGCTGAGGGCACAGAATCTAGAGTCTGTAGGCAGTCGTCTTTAACCGAGATTTAGGAACAGGTCACCTTCTGTAGGTTGGGGACTTGGAGTGATCATGGGTGGCATCAGATGTCATCTCCTTTTAAGATCCCATGGCTATTATCTTGAAGGAGAAAGCCCTCTGACTAGCTGTCTTCTACCAGCTCTTGACTTCCCTTCTGCTGGGTCCTTAATACTCTTAAGAACACATTGCTAGCATTCTAGTCAGTGAGGCCAGGCTTTCCTCAAGGGGGTAATTGGCTACTTTAAAGTGGACAGTCCTCGTTCTCTCATCCGGGATGGTGCTGGAGGGGAAGCCTTGGGGAGTAACTGCTGCTTCCCAGATTCTGGGTTGTGGCCTTCTGCCCTGGAGCAGCAGTCACAGGTGGTTAAATCTTAGCTTACACATGACTGAGAAGCCATAATTCCAACCCAGGAATGTGCAAATCCTGGATTTGGTGGTTTTTCATACCTCAGGGTTAGCCACCTAGGCACTGACCCACTAGCGGCCCTCCCGTGGGACTTCTCATGTGTCACCTGGAGTCTATTGCAAGTGAACCTGAAGGCAAGCTTGGCTCTGTTTCAGCCATCACCAGTGATAGAATGGGATGTGTCTCCATTCTAGTCATGCGGTATGGGTTGGGGGGGGGAATGACAAAGGCAGTTGTCCAAGAACCACGGAACAGATGGGCAATAGAAGACAACTCCTGGCAGTTCCTACAGTGTCTGTGGAGAAATCACCCCAGGCATAGTTGCTACCCTGGAGCCAAATTCCCACTAGGTGTGACGTGATGACAGCTAAGAGTGTTGGCCTCAGGTCGGGCAGGTCAGCCGGGACGGCAATCAGCAGGGCTCATCCACCCTCCAGAGATATAGCAGGTGGCTGGTGGTGTGTGCGCTTGGAGTCTTGGCTCACAATGCTCTTGAATCAATTGACTAAGTGAGAAATGGGAGCCCAGGCGAAGGCTGAGGCTCGAGGCAGCTGGCTGGTTGCCCTTGGTTGAGAACTCCCAGCGACCCTGGAGTCTGCGGGTTTGGGGTCCAAAACATGGACATGGCATGGCATGGCATTCCATACTTGCTGGCACTTGAGGGAGGCGGAGGACTCGGGCAGCATCAGGTTAGCAGATGGGTATTACAAAAGGGCTAAAAGAAACAGTGTCCCATTTTAAATGCAAATTGGGAGAGGATTTGAAGTGCTTTGATTAAGACACCACACTTACCTCTCTCGGGAATGTCAGTAAAATGGCTCTGTGGACTCCTACTGAGTTCAGGCAGGCCATCAACACTGCTGTGGCCAGGGCCCTACTGTCTGACATTTCTTTGGACCCTGTATCATGTTGATTTCACACCTAGGGCACAGCCAAGCTGAAGCCTTGATAACATGGCCATGAAAAGCCACAGAAAACAAACATGGCCCCTCCCCAGCACCATGTAGCCATAGCTGGGGTGCATTTGATTTTCTTCCTGGCAGTCTAAGATGGTTGTTTTCTTTTCTCCTCTCTTTGTGAAGACATTCACAGAGCAAAAGCAAAGCAGATGAGCCTCCTCTGTGCCCCAGACGAGTGTTTGGACTGAGAGCCGAAGTTTTCCTAGTGAAATGATCTTACCCATGCATCTCTCCTGTTTGTCTTTGCCGTAGGTCACTTGGTTGCTCTCCTCAAGACCATGGATGTGCATCTGTTTGACTATGTGGAACCTGGGAACTACTCGGACATCAACTGGCCCTGTAACAGTAGCGACTGCATCGTCGTGGACACCGTGCAGTGTCCCGCCATGCCCAACAAGAATGTGCTGCTGTATACCCTCTCCTTCATCTACATTTTCATCTTCGTGATCGGTATGATTGCCAACTCCGTGGTGGTCTGGGTGAATATCCAGGCCAAGACTACAGGCTACGACACACACTGCTACATCTTGAACCTGGCCATTGCCGATCTGTGGGTCGTCATCACCATCCCTGTCTGGGTGGTCAGTCTCGTGCAGCATAACCAGTGGCCCATGGGTGAGCTCACGTGCAAGATCACACACCTCATTTTCTCCATCAACCTCTTTGGGAGCATCTTCTTCCTCGCATGCATGAGCGTGGACCGCTATCTCTCCATCACCTACTTCACCAGCACCTCCAGCTATAAGAAGAAGATGGTACGCCGTGTTGTCTGCGTCTTGGTGTGGCTGCTGGCCTTCTTTGTGTCCCTGCCTGACACCTACTACCTGAAGACGGTCACATCTGCTTCCAACAACGAGACCTACTGCAGGTCCTTCTACCCCGAGCACAGCATCAAGGAGTGGCTCATTGGCATGGAGCTGGTCTCCGTCATCTTGGGTTTTGCTGTCCCCTTCACCATCATTGCTATCTTCTACTTCCTGCTCGCCAGAGCCATGTCAGCATCCGGTGACCAGGAGAAACACAGCAGCCGGAAGATCATCTTCTCCTACGTGGTGGTCTTCCTGGTGTGTTGGCTGCCGTACCATTTTGTGGTTCTGCTGGACATCTTCTCTATCTTGCACTACATCCCGTTCACCTGCCAACTGGAGAATGTGCTCTTTACAGCGCTGCACGTCACGCAGTGCCTGTCCCTGGTGCACTGCTGTGTCAACCCTGTGCTCTACAGCTTCATCAACCGAAACTACAGGTACGAGCTGATGAAGGCCTTCATCTTCAAGTACTCAGCCAAAACAGGACTCACCAAACTCATCGATGCCTCCAGAGTGTCAGAGACAGAGTACTCTGCCCTGGAGCAGAACACCAAGTGACCGTGCTATAGAGGCATGGGGACATGTGCATGTTGCAAATGGGGCAGCTGGGCCCTGTGGTTTCTTCAAGAAAGCACTGTAGCTTTGGGTCTGGTTGCTTGAGTGGTATGAAGAGGAGAAGGACCATGCTTCCTGTCTCTCATTCTCCAGCCAAGATGGCTGTCACCTGGACACTCATCCTGACAGCTTGCAGCAGACAGGCTGCCCTGCGCTGTGCAGCCAGAGCTGTGTGTCAAAGCCAGCATCAGGACAGACTCTTCTGGACACGTGTACAATAGAATCTTTTGTGTTTCTTCAAGTTTTTACTTGGTGACTTTTGTATTTAAGTTTTAAGACTTTATTTTCTCACTATGGATGTACCTTATAAATGCATTTGAAAGCTAAATATATTTTAAATATTGTATGGGAGGTGTAAGGCTGTTGTATTTGGACCATGTAGGCCTCAGATTAGCAGGACTCTGAGTTTTGACTAAGGATGACATTCATTGTTAGCTGATTCGAAATGATATAAATATATATAAAATATAAATATATATATAAATTTATGCCAGTCCTGGCTGGAATGTTTTATTTACAATAGTTTTATATCTGTGTGGTGTTTAATGCTGGCACAGCATATGGAACGGAAACTGCCCAGCAATGCAGTTTGTGACACGAACCGTATTGTAGAGTTACGTTTCGGGCTGCAAACCCGTGAACAGAGGAAACAGCATTCTCTCGATTTGTAAGTTATTTTTTTAATAAAGATTTTTGTTTCCTAAAACTGAAATGTGTGCTTCAGCTTCAAAAGCGTGCTTAGACTTTGGATGATGTGCATGGTGCCCTCCAATGGAAATACATGTCAGACACATGCCAGGAGGAGGATACATCCAATGAGAGAGAACCACCAGAAAGCCCAGCCATGGGGCTCGGTGGGTGGATTCTTGGACTTAGGTGGATGGATCACTGCAGCAGTGGCAGAGGATGAGCAGTTCAATGGCTGTTGAGTGAAACTTGCTGGGAAAGATGTGCTGCCCACTGCCTACCCAGGAACTCATGTCCTTATCTTTACAAACACCTGCCTGCTGTCTTCCCCAGCCTCATGTCCATCAGACCTCCCTGCTGAGGGGGTGAGATTAGGTGCCAGTGAGCTGTGTATGCTGTGTGACTCCCCAAGCACAAAGCACCTTCACGCCCAACATTCTGGAGGCAGAGGCAGGTGGATCTCTGTGAGACTGAGGCCAGGGCCAACCTGCTCTACATAATGAGTTCCAGGCTAGCCAGGACCCATGTAGTAAAAAAATGGCTTTGAATCCATCCTAAGGGAATGCAGGACATAAGTAAGTTCCTGGCCTGTGCATTGATTTATGCTACGATGAGTTTGAAAGTGTCCTTTAGAAATGGGGGATTCCTACTCTCACTAGTTCTCCATGGAGCTAAGGGAACACCAGGCAAGCGTTCTAGGCAGGGGCTCAGAGATAAGCTGGATCCCAAAGCTACCTTTGCCTGGTCCAGCTCTGAGGATGGTCTGCATGAGGATGTGTGCATGTGCTAGCCCATGTGCAGATAGATCAAACCAGAAGCACTGATCTGGAGAGCCTGCAGCTTCCCTTCTGTAGGAAAGCCCCCATGCACAGGGGCTTTCCCCCATTCACAGTCAGCAGCCTTAGAGGTCCCCAGGGGCACACGGACCATGTCAGCCACAGGGCACCGATATCCTGTAAAGGGCTTCATGCCTGAAAATTTTACCCTAGGGCTGTAACTTGCATTAATACCTGCTACATTTTTCGGTGTTTGAACAACTGGCCTTGATCCAAAGAACGTTTTACTTAGCCGTAACACACACCGTGAGATAATAGTATAACAATAGGCAAATTTACTGACAAGGGGGAAAAATAGAAGTGCAAATTCAGGGAAAATTCCAACCCAGTGTGGGTCCCTGACAATGAGCAGGGACCTCATGTCTACTCCTAGGTTCCAAGTGGCTCAAATGAGCAGAAACACACCCCAACCAGTATACTCAAGCGGCAGGTGGAGTGGGAGGGTGAGAGTTCTGTAGCTTAGCTGCGTTCGTTGGAAATACTCAGCATAACTCACCTCTAGCTTTGAGCATCTGAGAGCTCAGTTGGCCACAGAGAACCTCCCGCTTTTGTCCAGAACACTGCTTAAGTCATAGGTTGCTGTACCTTGCTAGGGTGGGTAGGGGTCCTTGATGGCCCATCTGTTCATGATGATGCCTGATACGGTCTTTCTGCCTGTGTCAGCCTTAACCCAGTAGCTCCTGCTGCAAGTTCATTCTTCCATGGGACCCTGGGGATGTTGGTGGGACTTCTTGGTCCTTTCTACTTTTTTAGGACTCCGTGCCAAGGTAGTAGTCATCTAGTTGTCTCCTCCTACCCTGAGATGAGGAGAGGACAGATCAAAAAGGCTTTTCCAGTCTGTGCCCTGTCACCAAGGGCATTTTTGATTACATGCCTCCCCAACACTGTCACCCCTGGCAAAAGGTTCTTGACACAGGCCAAGTCTGCTGTCTCCAGGGTACAGGCACCACCTCATCTCAGGGATGGCAAAGTGACTGAGATCTCTCTGTATTTCTACAAATCCACCTTTTTGTCATGCTGGGGTTCCAAGACCCGCTATGTGTACTACAAGTCTGGCCTTAGGCTTCTACAGCACCTTTACTGAGGCACTATGGGAGGATGGAGAATCAAGGGATGTAGAATGTGCTCAAGGGGATGGCTCTTCTCTTAGCATGGAAAGACTATTCTGCTCCACTCCATGTATATGAGCATGGAGGAGGCAGAAGGAAGATTGGTGAAGGGTGGATATGCTGTAGGACTTGGTGGGAAGAGGGAAGCCAAGACAATCCAATTTTCCTTAAATCTAGATTCCAGAGGTCCAGGAATTCTGTCACTTAGGGTGCTAGCTAGTTTAATGTCAACTGGACACAAGCAAGAAGTCATTTTTGGAAGAAGGCACTTCAACTGAGAAAATGCCCCCACGAGACTGAGTTGTGGGCAAGCCTGTGGTACATTTTCTTGGTTGGTAATTGATATGGAAAACCCAGTTAACTGTGGGTGGTGTCATCCCTGGGATGGTGGCCCTGGATGCTAAAAGAAAGCAGACTGAGCAAACCGTGGAGAGCTAGCTGGTAAGAAGCACTCCTCTGTGGCTTCTGCTTTAGTTCCTGCCTTCAGGTTCCTGCCTTGAGTTCTTGTCCTGACTTCCCTCAGAGTTGGACTGTTGCCTGGATTGGAAGCTGAAATGAACCCTTCTTCACAGCAATAGGAGCCCTAACCACGACACATGGGACCCATTCTCTTGGCCTCCTTTGTGGAGGGTAGATCTTTCAAAACATCAGCCTCCAGTCTCCCAAAGTATGAAAGCTATTTGGTGCCTTACCAAGCATTTACACTTGGACTTGAGGCAGGACCTGTGGGGTGTGTCCCTGCGGTCAGAGGAAAAACAGCTTTTGCTTCCTTGGTGCTTCTTCTGGGGAGCAGGAGAGTACCCCAGTACTCTCTGACCCCACACTGGTAAGGCAGACATTCCCAGAATGCCAGGCAGTACTTGTTACTACTGCCCGCCTTTGTCCTTTGATGTGACCCACTTGGCTTGATGCATAAACTATTTACTTTGAATGTGGCTGGGCTTTCTGGAAATAAAGAATGATGGCTGACAGAGCCCTCTGGTTTATTTACCAGGACTAGGGAATTCTGCCTTCTGGGCTTCTCTCTGGGGGCATTCTATAATTGATAGGGCGTAGAGACACCCATCTAAGCCAAACATGATGCCTTAAGAGCTTGGGAGAAACTCAAAGATCTATGAACTTGTATAGGATGGGATGGGGGTAGGAATGTACATAGGAAGAGCATCAATGAGACCCCACGGTACCTACTTGGGGAGCAGGATCTCACTTCTGAGATCTGTATTGCTTCTCTGTAGATTTTAGTTCTTCAGGAGTGATGGGTTCAGGTGGTCCAAATCCTTCAAAAGATCAGCCCTATGCCTCCAAAACTCTTGACCTCTCTCTACCTAGATCTTCAAGAGAAGTTTTTTTCTGCTCTGCCTTGGTGGGGTGCCTTCCTGCAACCCCTTCAAGTACCCCCTAGTCTTGATTCCAGGGATATACCACGCACACATGGTATGGGACAAGTTTGAGCAAGTTCTGAGGGGTATTTATGTACCTGCACAATTTGGCTTTGCAGTGTTTTATTGTGTTTGGGGTAGCTGGAGAGAGACCTGGAATAACTGGGTCAGCCGTAGGTCAACCCTTCTAGGAATATTTACTGTCCGTACTCTGACTCTCATGCCCTCGAACAGTTGAATACATATACCTACAGGAGGACACGACTGGGCTTGCTGCTGCTCCTGTACCAGCACACAAGTAGACATGGTTTCCAGTGTCATGTTTGAGATGAGCCGAATGGTTTGATGTTCGTCTTCTGGGAGGCACTTTGAGTACTGTGGTGGGGGCAGCCCTGGGACTACCCTGGTGGGGGCAGCTCTGGGAGTAGCCCAAAGAGCTGTCATTGTTTACCATGCAGGGAACTGAGAAAGGCTTTAACTTGGTTGAGCCCCAGCTGCTCTTCTGTAACATTGGATGTAATATGCCTTGCCCCAAATGGTAACTGTGATGACCAAACCACAAGGTCCTTGCAAAGGGCTTGCCACGGAACTCTCAGAAGACAACAGCTGGCCCATCCTCACAGTATTTATCCTTTTTTTCTTCTTAATAAAGCATTTTGTGAGGAAGTGAGGTGAGAGAACATTTGCCTTTGTGGCTTGTCTGCCTCTCCCAAGACACATGTGACAATGTGGCACTGCATAGACACGGTTTGGGGGCTGTTTGTTTGTTTGTTTGTTTTTGGTGATGGTAAAACTAGCATGAGTGAATTGAAGCTAAGGCCACAGCCCACAGTTCTGCCCAATAACAATGAATCGCCAGGCCCCAGACATCAATGAATAGTGATGAGGAGGGCCTGGGATCTATCTAGGACTTGAACCTCCAGGATGCCAATTATCTCCTTAACGGGGCCTCTGACAAATTTCAAGCCAGGCTGCCTGTCTGCCTCACCACTGGAGTGCCCGGAGCACCACCAGCAGGCTGCTCAGGAGAGGCAGAACTCAGTCCATAATGGGGGATCTCTGTCTGTGTTTTCCCAGAGTGGAAAAACAGTGGAGTCTGGGATGATTGCTGTGGTTTCCAGTCTCTTGTGTACCCGGGCACTGCTGGTAAACCACAGGGAGTTAGAAACAGGGGTCTCTGGTCTGTGCTTCCTCCCAGGGTGTCCACATGCCAGGCAGGAAGAAGGCTGAGCCAACGGTAGGGGCAGAACCAGGCTTGATTCTGAGTGAGTGCTCAGAGTACAGAGGGGCTGGAAGGGAGAAGGCCTTCTCAGGGAGATCTAGGAGATCTGTTTACTGTGAAGGCTTCCCCATCCCCCCGCCCCACCCTCCAGGCGATCTTTGATGAAGAGAGGGCCCTTGCTTGTTCATACTTCTTTATACATGGCAGTTGTGAATGCATATACACCACTCAGGGTGGACCAGGAATTAAATACCTTTTGTGAGAAAGAATGCCCAGGAAGGGAAGCTCATTGGCTGAACGCTCAGGGCCTATCAGATTACCTCATTAGCATGGAGAAGTCTAGGTTTTTCTGCCTTGTGACTGGTTGCCATGGAGTGGGTGTCATAGTTCCAGAGCAGGTAGACGCAGACACTCTCAATTCTGAGATCACAGGAGCCTACTCAACCTTCCCAGCTCTTCTGTCCAATGGTATGGGCCACATGACTCACAGTCCTGGGCTAGTAAAAGCCCCTAGAGGGGGCCCACAGAGTCACAGATTGTCCTGTGACTCTCTCCCACGCACGGATAAGCAAAATGTAAAAGTAAACAAATAAATGCATAGCCCTGGAAAGACCGTGGTCGGTGGACAGGGGCCAATGGGATGGCACTAGGTCTGGGTGATTGACACCATTGGCTTCTTATAAGCTCCGAGGTGCACGTGTTTCTCACACCACTTCCCCCCTCTCTGAGAGGATTACTGATGAGCCTGAACCACCTACCTGTGAGTCGATGCCCTTGAATGACTAAAGTGGGATGCATTTGAGATCTTCTCAGGGCTGCGCTACTGTTCTTAGAAATTTGCCGAGCTCCCGCCCCTCCTCCCCCAGCCCCCGTGATTCGTCGTCTTGTCACCGAATACCGAGATGCTCCGTGATTCTGTCACCAGCCTAGAAATGTACGGCCCCTTGGTGAAACCCATGCTTTCGAGCTTACTGGATGGCTGCTACAAGTGTCTGGTCACCTGGCTCTCTCTAAGATGCCATTCACACAGTCCTTGCTTGTCTTCCACACTGCCCTGGTCTCCATTTCTGAGGGCCCTGCTTCCCAGCCTCTGAGATCCAGGGACCCAGGGCGGGATCCTGTATAAAGGTGGTCATGGCTGTCTGTATGGTATGTGAAGACTGAGGTAGGCTTTGCAATGTTGCCTCCTTCACCAGCATCATGTCTGTGTGCTTTCATATGCTGATGACGCTTCACAGCTTCCCGTAGGATTCTGAATGGCTGCCACTCAGGGCAGTTCCCCCTACAGGCTGAGGGGTGTGGACTGGGGGACTTCTCAGCCATTTGTCACCACACAACATCCAGAAGCATCTGCATTTCCATAGTTATTTCCGGAACAAAACTGATTAAAACCATTTCCTAGGTAGGTCAGCATCTTCCCTTGAACAGTTTTCACAAGAAAAGGCAGAGAGAAAGTCGTTGGGGCGATGGCATTAAATCTGCTTGGGTGACTCAGAATGTATGTTGGCACGGCAACGCGCCATGTGGCGGGCAGCAGACGTGTCTTGTTGGTGGCGGTGGCGTGTCTGAAGAGGCCTGGCTTCAGCAAGCCGTGCACAATTTGCTTCCTTTTTGCCTTTCATACGCAAGTGTTTGAAGCTATCTTTTCATTCCTTTCCACCGGGCCGTAATCAATAGGAAGAAAGCATTGAAGTTTCCCCCCACCGTCGCATTTCTCAGGGTCCTTGTTGAAAGTGTGGGCTGCGGTTCTGCACCGTGCAGTAATGAGAATTTGAATTTCGTGGGGCGCGTGAAGTGTAAATGAGAAACTGCCGGTCGCCCAGCTGTGCAGCCCGCCTGAGAAATGTCTTTGCCGAGAATTTACTCTGCACTCGTTCCTCTTAATTCATCCATCCATCCATACATTCACTATGGAGCGCGCACTGTTGGCTGCACAAAGAGCTCGTCTTTTAAAGTGCAGCCACGGCCTGGCCGCTGTGTCTCCTTTAGAGATGCTCCCAGCCTGCAGTGGTGACAAGCAATGAGATTTGGTGAGCGCATCAAGGCAGGGGCATCCTGGAGTCTTAGCTGAGAGGAAGGCGTGGCCCTTTAGATCAGAGAAGCAGGCTTACAGAGAAGGGATCCTGCTGATGGCTAGAACTGCGGGGCAGGCCCAGGGACAAAGCCTGGACCTTAAGCCTCAGCTCCCGGGATGCCGTCACTTTTAACTGTTCTTTTGGGGGAAAGTGAGGGGGTCTGTCTGAGCAGAGCTAATGAATACTAAGACTGTCAGTCCATGTGTGGTGTCTTATCCTTACACAGAATTCAAAGGTCACAGTGTTCCCTCTCTCTGGACAGAAAAAAAAAAAAACGAAGCCCAGGATGAGAAATCGAAAGAGAACATAGAGAAGACTGGGGCTTCCCCGGTGGGTGATTTCAGCTTCCCCATGGTTTCCCTGCACATACTGGGACTTTGTCCTCCTGGCTCCTTAGGGACGTGTCCAAAGTTTATGATTCCATGGGAACCTAAACTTAGTTTGCTAAACTAGTTTGCCAAGTCCTCCCCTCCTGCTAGAGTTTGAAGACAGCTATGGTTTCTCATTCAGCAAAGCCCTTCTGGTAAGGCCAGTGTTTCATGTACGTTGTTCTGTGAGTCTGTTATGTTTGCGCTGACATCGGAAGTGTGGGCTGCGGTGTTCATGATGCCATCCTACAACACTGGGGGAAGCAGAGAAAGGCAAAAGAAGGTGGCTCCTTGGTAACTCCCTCAGGATGGTGACAGGGTTAATGCTGTTTTCAGAGGGGAGAGTGTGACTCCTCACTTTGTGTGTGTATGTGTGTGTGTGTGTGTGTGTGTGTGTGTGTGTAAGATATTATATATATGTGTTGGGGGTTGTGGGGTGTGAGTATACACAGAGCCAGTGCTGTGTATCTGTATAAGTAATATGTATGGTGTATACGTGGACTGTTGTGTGTGAATGTTAGATGAATGAGAAACGTGGGCGTATATATGCTATATGGTGTGTTGTATGTATAGTCTCCATACTGTGTATATATAGTGTCTCCTGGGTGGCCTATTCTGTATGATGGTATGTGCTGTGTGTATTGTCTTGCGTATGTGGTGATGTGTGCTGTATGACTGTGGCGTCCTGCTTTGATCAGACGTCCTGGCTCAGATGCTGAGAGCCAGTGCAGGCCTGCACCGCTCTGGCTTTGTGTTTCTTCAGGCTCCTGCTCTGCCAGGGACACTCATGTGGTTCAATCTGCTACCTCCTCGCAGGGGTCAGCATGACGCTGGTCTGTCACAGTTGAGCTCCGTCCCCTTCGCCCTTTCCTTCTGTAACTTGTGACACATACGGCAGAAGGAAACATCACTTCCCTGGAAGTACATGGCTAAGCCCTATGCTTCACTAGCCACAGGAAGTGGACAGCCTCTGAACCTAGCCATGTGACAGTGGGCCCAGCACTGTAGTGTTCTACTGACAGGAAGGATACTTCTTACTCCACCACCCACTGACTTGCATGTGCAGTTTCTTCAGATGAGCTTACCAGAGACGGAAGACCCGTGTGATCTTCGCCCCCACCCCCTCCCATGAGTCAGGGCAGTGGTTCTCAACAGCGCATGTTTTGTTCCCAGGGAACCCTTGACAAGGTCTGGAGATAACCTAGGTGTCATAATTGGATGCTGCTGCTAATTAATATCTAGTACCCAGAGGCCAGGGATGTGTCTAGACATCCTCTAGGCCAGGGTAGTGCTTAAGGTAGACAACGATCCAGTTCCAAACGTCCGTAGTGCTGAGGCAAACAAACCCTGGCTTGGAGGTGGTGAACTCATTTGTTGAGGATGCTGGCTGCACCCCCTGGGTGGGCTGCCTGATCTGGGTGTGATTGTGGCTCTTGGAGCCCCTTGCTATCCATTTCTGTTGAGGGATTATCTAGCTGAGGTCTACCTTTCTTTCCTGCGACTCTAAGACACTTTCCTACCCTGAAGAGTAACTTCAGCACTGTACTGGCCTCTACCACTATACTTCGTAGGTTTTTTGGTGACTACCTGTGCAATCCTCTTCCCTTTCTTCTGTGGTCAGTGTCTCTGGAAGGGTCATCTCATCTCTGTAGCCCCAGTTCCCATGGCAGTGCCTGTTTGTAGTTCATTTTAGGTACTTAGCTTTGGGTCCTTCCCTAGCTGAGATCTGTCAACATTGGAGGTAGCCGCCCCTCCCCTGAAGCTGAGTTCTGGGCTTCCTTCTTGTGATGGCTTTCCCAGACCCCTGGTACCCTTAAGAAGGTCCCCACACCGCATTCTCTTTCCTGAGTGATTAGCAGGAATTTTGCTCTTGCCTGAACCTTGAGCCAGCCAACCCCCTCTCTGGACCTACACAACCCCTCCCACCAGACAGGCAATTAGGGGCCACTTTTCTTCCCCTCTCTCTGGTGTCTATTTCTTTCTTTCCTCTTACTTTGTCGTCAGTCCTAATACTTGGCACGAGCAGAGGCCAAACTTTAAATTATCCCCTGTGTTCTCTGAGAACAGTCTCAGGTCTCCAAATACTTCCTCTCTAGCTGTCAGGGCTGGCAACCTGCTTGTGTGATGCCCATGGGCTATGGTGCTAGTAAAGGCCAGAGCTTCTCAAGCTCACCCAAAGTGTCCAAGGAGGAAACATGTCCGGCAGCCTGTGGAAGGAAGACCAGTGAGTCACTGGTTTGGAATTCCTGGTCATGCCCTGAGTGCTGACTGAGTAATTAGGTGTGGTTGCTGGTGGCCTGCCTCTAAACCGACTTAATCAATTCATCACTTCTTCTTTGCTCTGGCTAGCCTTACTGTGTGGACCCCAGGCATTTATCTTCCTGGTGAGTGTCTGTGTGGGGAAAGATAAATCACGTTTGAGATCAGCTAAGTCAGCACCTGCCTTTGTGGCTAAACCTGAAAGCCAGGCCCTGGCTCTCATTTCTCAACCATCAGACTGTGAGATACCGTTGAGACAAACTAGCAGTGAGTGACTTTATTAAGTCTGGCTAGCAAGAGTGTTGGGATGGTTCCTGAGGTGAGGCATTTCAGCAGAGGTTGGCTCTAAGTGGCCCTCCTTGGAAAAGCATGCTTGGAAGTTAGATATGTTTGAGAAACGCTGCAGTGCATTGTGGGAAATTCACAATGCATCCCAGGATCTGAGAAGTCCTGAAGGATCCTTCCAACCAGCAGCGCTAACTCTTAATTTATGCATCCCAGGGAGGAGACTTAACTAGAAGACTCCTCCACACAGTGGGTTTCTGGGACAGTTCCCATGGTGCTTTGTTTTAGGGGCTCCAGGGTGGGCCCCATCATTCACATTCTCTCAAATGCTTCCAGGGACTGGATACAATTCAAGTTAAGGGGCAAAGGGAGATAGCTTAGTTGATAAAGTAAAACTCTGAGTCTCCTTAACAACAACATTGAACAGAATGAGGAGGAGGAGGAGAGGAAGAGGAAGAGGAAGAGGAAGAAGATGGAGATGGAGAAGGAGAAGGAGATGGAGAAGGAGAAGGAGAAGGAGAAGGAGGAGAAGGAGAAGGAGAAGGAGAAGGAGAAGGAGAAGGAGAAGGAGAAGGAGAAGGAGAAGGAGAAGGAGAAAGAGAAAGAAGCCGGTGTGACTGTGTGAATCTATAATCCCAGTGCTGGGAGGCAGCCAGCTCAGCCAATATGTAAGTTCCTGGTTCAGTGAGAATGCTGGTCTTAGGGAAAAAAAAAAGTGAAAATGGGTGGAAGAAAACACCTAAGATACCTGACATTAATCTCTGGCGTGCACACACACACACACACACACACACACACACACACACACACACACACACACACACCTTGGGCATCACAGAACCCATACTGAGCTTTTTTTCCTTCTGCTTTAAACTTGAGCTTCCCAAAGGCAAACAGAGTGGAGAAGTCAGAGATGGAGCAGAGCCATCTTAGATCTACCCACAGGTGATCATCGTGGGCAAGAGAAACCTTCCCTTGTCTCTTGGGAGACATCCTTGGAAGAGAGACCTTTGAAAGACTGGGGGAAAGGCTGTGGAGAAATTAGCCTCATGGAAATGTGTGCACGGATCTTTTAAGTGCAAAGGCAAACGATTGTTCCGCGGAGGTCTTACCTGTGCCATTCTGTAAAGAGACCATCCTCGGGGTATTCAGGGAGGAAATGGTTTCCTCTAGGAATGTCTATTTATCCCCGGTTTGGGCTGTATCCAGGCAAGTGCTTTCAATGCCTTTCCACACACCCAGAGAAACTCACAAGCCAACAGAGACATCCCAGTTGTGAGGGATCCATTTCAAGTGTTTGAGGAGCAGCCCCTGGTCACAGATTAGTACTAATCCACCAGGTGCCTGTTAGTAATAGGACATAATGAGACCTGTTAACTGAGTCCCACTGAGGCAGAGCAGGACACACAGCAGGAGGCAGCCTGCAATGTAGTTACCATTTGTCTCATAGAGAGAAGCCTGGGTGTAGTGACCTGTAGAAAGGTGGGATGTGCAACCTTTCTGGAATCTTGTCCTAAGTGGCCAATATTGTCAGTACCCAAGTGTCCTGTGGGCATGTCAACAGGCCACGTTGGCCTTGTGCCAAGTACTCACTGCTGGATTGCTGCACTCGTTAGTGCACAGATAAGCAACGGCTGACGTCATTCAGCCCTGCTCTGTGTACTGTGTCCACTTGCTTGTCTTTAGAGAGAATGTTGTGTTAACAAACACCACAAAAGCAGAAATGGGGCTGATTTTAAATGATGAAACAATTGTCTTGTGGCCCCTAGATATATCAAGAAGTCACTGCCAGTGTTGTCTTACCAGGACCTGTCCTCATCATAGCTTCCTGCATAGAGTCCGAGAGCTGCTATGTTGTAGGGAGTGTGTGGGATGGTGCGGCATGTGTGTGTGTGGTGTGTGTGTGTGTGGTGTGTGTGTGTGTGTGTGTGTGTGCAGGGGTGACTGGGTGATGTATGTGGGGTGGTGGTGTGTGTATGTGTGTGTGTGTGTGTGCAGGAGTGAAGGGGTGGTGTGTGTGTGTGAGTGGTGGTGATGGTGGGGTGTGTGTGTATGTGTGTGTGTGTCTGTGTGTGCAGGAGTGAGGGGTGATGTGTGTGTGTATGGTATGTGTATGGTGTGTGTCAGGGGGGTGGGTATATGGAGTGTCTGTGTGTGTGGTGGTGTGTATGGTGTGCATGTGTTTATGTGTGTGTGTATGGTATGTATGTGTATGGTGTTTGTGTATGTGTATATGGTGTGTGTGTATGTGTGTATGGTGTATGTGTATGGTGTGTGTGTATGATGTGTGTGTGTATGGTGTGTGTATGATGTGTGTGTATGGTGTGTGTGTATGGTGTGTGTATGATGTGTGTGTATGATGTGTGTGTATGGTGTGTGTATGATGTGTGTGTATGGTGTGTGTATGATGTGTGTGTATGGTGTGTGTGTGGGGTGGGTAGGTGGTGTGTGTGTGTGTGTGTATGATGTGTATATGATGTGTGTGTATGGTGTGTGTGTATGATGTGTGTGGGGGGTAGGTGGGTAGGTGGTATGTGTGTGTGTATGATGTGTGTGTATGGTATGTGTGTGTGTATGGTGTGTGTATATGTGTGTGTGGGGTGGGTGGGTAGGTGGTGTGTGTGTTGTTGTTGTTTCTCTATGTGGACAGAAGAGAAGCATTATTCTGTGAATTGTCGTTTAAGGTGGAGTTGGGCACACCAAGAGAAAAGAAGGAGTCAAATAGCTCCTTTGCTCTTGGTAGGCCATGCTGGAGCTCCGGGCACTTTTGGCTTTCACTTTGGGGTTTTGGCAGCTTTAGGAACATCAAGCAAATAGCCCGTGAACTCAGTTGATTGTTAGCCCTCAATTTAAACCCAAGACCATCTGGTTCTGAAGCCTCTCCCCTAGACTGCCTCCATCAGGACAAGTGGTCGAGGCAGGAAACCAGTGGCCCTTGGTGACAGCACAGCTGTCCAGAGCAACAGACTGCTGGGAAACCATAGCAAACTTGTGCAGACGTGCTCTTTCTTCCCTCTAACAAGCTGCGAGTTTGAGCCTCGGTCCTCGAGCAGATATACCTGATGAATCGCACACTTGTTTTGCAGATTTCTTTAAAGCCAGAAGTCATTCTGAGGCCAAATACGATTGCAAGCCAGGGATGTTATCTGAAAATAGAGCCTTGGCTGCTCTGATTATCATTCAGGGAAGAAGAAAGCCCAGCTCTGAGACAGAGCAAACACACAGACTTTGGTGGGGTAGAGTCACCCCTCACTGGGCTTTTCTTTCTAGTGAGTTGGTTTGGTTTAATGAGTCTCGTGGGATTCCCCTGAGTTTGTGGAACTGACACTCTGTTGTTCTTCTTGATAGGAAATGAAGCAATGGAATCATTTTATGGCTAGACAAATCTTGTGCTTTTAAAGCCAGGCCCAGTTAAAGATGGAGAACCCAAAGGGCATGGCTGCAGCTTGGTTCTCAATTCTGCAATGTCTGAGGTTATCTGTTGTTTCAGTGGAGTTCAGGGAAGGCTAAACAGGCTGCACAGAGCTGGCAAGCTGCTCTGTGGAGGAGGTTAAGCCTGTCCCTGTTTGTATTCTGTCTAAGCTCCACCCCCACAGCTACCTGGGAACAGCCAGGTATGCTCTGCCCCACAGTTGCCTGGCAACAGCCAGCTGTGCCTGACTATAAAGGGGGCTGCTTGCCCTCTCCTCTCCCTCTTGCCCTTACTCTTCTCTGCTCTTGTGCCCTCTTTGTCCCTGTCCCATCTCTCCCCATCCTCATCTTCCCCACCATGTGCCCATGGCCGGCCTTTCCTTTCCTCTCCTCTTCTTCTCTCATTAAACCTCTCCACGTGGAACCATGTTGGCTTGGTATGCTTTGTCTGGGCACGGGCCAAGATTTAAACCCTAACAGTCCCCAGCGCAGATCTCAACATGTCTCTCTACATTAAAGATGACCATTTCTGTGCTGACCTGCACTTTGGCCCTTTTGGTTACTTGATCTAGAAAACATTTAAAACTGTGAAGACTTGGCTAAGGGATCCCCCGGAAAGGGTTCCGTAGGATGTGCCTTCTGCACTATCATAACTGGGGCCCAGTGCAATGCCTGGCAGTCCCCACGAGCTCATTAAACACGAGCAATCCAGGGAGTGCAGAAAATGACTGTTTGTTTTGACAACATGTCCACCTATTAGAAAACAGACACAGATGGACTAGACCCATTCGGTTTACAATTCAGTTCCAAGAAATTGTTTAAGTCACAGAAGAAGAGAAGGTAAGGGGCCATCTTAACTTTAGGCTGTGATTGAAGTGGTCTTCACTTCACTCTGGAAACTGTTTCTTGGAGTATCCCTGGCCTCATGGCAGACCAGAGACCACCAATGGAGAGGTCTCTGCTGGTCCTGCCAGCTCACGGAACCAGACTTCCATCCCAGACGTCTCTGGGTTGGACTTCCAAGCTCACAGCCTTCAGAGAGCTGTGACTTCTCTCCCAGTGCACACAGTGACACCTCTCTAACTTGGAAGTCAGGTTTACCTAGGTCAAAAGCTCTTGCCTTGCTCAAATAACTCATACGCTCTGAGCTGTGATTCTCCCTAGAGGATAAGCTTTGTTCCAGTGTCTGACTGCAAGGATGCATGAGAAAGTATCACAGTTCCATGGTGGCCACGCAACTACTGGCTCCAGCTCTCCAGCTCTTCCCTGGCTCCCAAGATCTTGCCCTTCCCCCCCAATGTTCTGCCGTGGCCCAAGGACAGTTGAGATGGGCCTTTGATTTGCATGCAGCCCAGAGCTCCATGCTTGCCTCTCTTTGCCCACAGAATGATGGTTTTGAACAAATCTGCTTCATCACTGCAAGCTCTGCAAAATACAACCGACTGCAGTACAATCTTCTAAGTCATCTGAAAGAATTCTTTCTGTATGGTCTCTTTGTTCATAAGGATCTGCCGAATGGATTTACTTTATTCTATTTCTATCTCGTGTATGAATGTTCTGCCTGCTTGTATGTCTGTGCATGGTTCCCCCAGAAGCTAGAGTATGATGTCTTATTTCCTAGAACTAGGACTGTAGATGATTATGAATTACTATGTGGGTGCTGGGGATAGAACCTGGGTCCTCTGGAAGATTAGTTAATGCTCTTAAACACCGAGCCATCTCTCCAGGCACCGTGTAATGGATTTCTTCTTTATTCTGGCATTTCAAAGGTGATATTTTATTCTATTTTAATAGCCTCGTGGGTTGAGCTTCTAAAATCTCACCCTGCAGTTATATGCATACATTAGAGGTTTCTAAACGTGGGCAACTGTAGAGAAAATAAATAAGTTGCTGGCTCCAGTTCCAGTGACTCAACTCCAGGAACCCTGTACCTCTGCCAGGGCAGAGTAAGCAAGGATCAGGCAACATTCCCTAAGGTCAGTTCCCTCAGCTTTGCTGGACCAGCCAATGGTAAAGAGATGGACCAGCATGCCTTACAGGGCCCCGAGGGCTGCATGGAAGGCTTGGAATTCCCTCAGGACCAGCTTCAGAAGCCAGGCCACATGCTCAATCCAGGTGGTTGTCTGACATGGCTGTCCCCAAGCCCCCAGGCCATCTGGATGCTTTGTAGCCTGTTCTGAGATCCCAGGGGAGGCTTGAGAAAGGACAGGAGGACATGGGGCTTAGAAGCCGTGACTATCTCTACACCTGGTACCCAAGATATCACCCTGAACTCAGCCCCACTCAGAGTTCTCCAGCCTCTGCCCTGCTAATGCCCCCTAATTTAGGATGGTTGGATTGAGTGGGTGGTCACCTTTACAACGGCGTGAAGCTCACTCCACGGAAACCATCCTTAACATTGAGAATGCTGGTCTTTGTCCTGTGCTAAGTGCAGGTGATGGGGTGGTCCCATCCTCGGTCAGCGGGCCATGAGAAGCGTTAGCCAATGCAGTTCTCAGTCAGCTCTGTAACCAAGGGGATGGATAAACACTACACTGCAGTGCGCCCTGGCAGCTGCAGTGGGACACCTGGCAAGTCAGGGATCCTTTCTGCCTGTGATGGGCTTGCCGGGAGAACAGCCTGCAGAATCAGGGCATGCGTGTCCTTTTCACCCAAGAGCTGTTGAAGGTAAGGAGGCACCAGAACACAATGGAGGATACCTTCCAAATCTGTGTGTTTGGTCCTTGTTCAGTACTCAGAACACAGTAGGAATAAGGCACTGTTGAAGAATTAAGGAATGAATGAATGAATGAATGAATGAATGAATGATTCACATGCCCTTCACGGTAACAAAAAGACTTCACTCAGGCCCAGCTGATCAATTCGCAAACTTTCACGAAACTCCCATTAATGTGGCCAAGACTTACCACATCTATCCCGAGGGCAGGCTGGGTTCTTGAAAGAACTATCTGCGGGTTCTTTTAATGAAAACCAAACACCATAAATTGTGCCAAGACTCACAAGCGACAGCCTCGGGGAAGAGCGGCTCCTCTCTAATTACCTGCAGAGAATGGGCTAGCAAGGTTGGCCGTGGGTCCAAGTATAGACAGACGTCTAAGTAGTACCAGTCACTGCAACAAAACCCACGCTGCCACAGCGCGTGTCTTTCCTGTGTCGTGTGAGCCATGGGGACAATGGGGAACCTCCAGACCAACTCAGCCTGGCTAGCCCCATCCTAACCTGCACCCCCAAGGTCTGGCATGCAGCTTTTAGGAGAGTTGAATATTAAATATTGCTTTGAATGAATTTTTTTTTGCCCCCACTGAGAACAAAACCCAGAAGCCCAAATTACTTTTTGTTTGTGTAGCTCAGCATCTCGGGGAGGACTTTCATCGCTCGCCTGACACAGCGTGGAAGGATGCCTGCCGAAACCATTATGCCTGCTTTTCTTGCTGGCACCGTTATTGATCCTTGTCAGCAGGAGCTACAGCAGGCTCGGGATGTTGCCTTAGGAGGTGAAACCTCATGCCTTGTTCGGTTATTAAGAACGACTGCTGTGTGGGTCACCTGTGCTGGCTACTTCTTCCTTCTGAAGACCTCACGGTGGAAGACAGATTCTGTTTTGTTAACCCTTGGAGATTCTGTGAGGTGGCCAAGTTCACTGATACCTTTTCAAACAAAAAAAGTGATTTTTTTGTTTGTTTGTTGTTTGTTTGAAAAATCGCCGAGTGGTGTCGTGAGCACCGCATGAAAAATGAAAACACTTCTGAGATCACTGTCCCTAAGCGTGACATTTTTGTCAACTAGGGTCTAATAAATGGTAAGGGGAAAAAAACCCCAAGAACACTAAGGGATTGTACGTGAAAACTCCACAGAGAAGTACTTGTCATCCAGGGGTGGGGGAGGTGGCTTCCCTCAGACCACAGCTGGATGAGCTGGAATAGACCCAGGAACAGGCCACTGGAGTTGGCACTGGCACGCATCCAGGCGGCACAAACAAAAACTTAACATGTATTTTTATTTTTTGGGTCGGTCCAAGAAAAATATTACACAAGATAGGTTTCATTAATCCCATTAATATCATTCTGCCCTGGCTCCCGACAGCTGGGATTTGTGATGATAAATTTCTCTGAATTTAAGAAGCAGAGTGAGTCTCCATCCTGGGCGTGAACCGCAGTTCTCAGTTCCTGGGCCGGGGATTCCGTTCATCCATCTGCCTGCCATTCTCGTCTGTACCCGTGTGTGGTGTTGAGACGAGTTCTTTAGAGTTAGAATCCCTGTGTGTAGCGCTTTGCAAGACAGTACCTCCCACCCCGGGCACCTAAATGTATATATACCTCCGGTAGGCATTTCACAGGATTTGGAAGTTTTAGATCAGCGGTTCTCCATCTGTGAGTCTCCACCCCTGTGGGGGTTGAACGACCCTTTCACAAGGGTCCCCCGAGGCCATTGGAAAACACAGAGATTTGCATTACGATTCCTTATATATTTGGTTGTGAGCCTAGCCTTTAACGGCTGAGCCATCTCTCCAGCCCTGCATTACGATTCCTAACAGTAGCAAAATTACAGTTATGAAGCTGCAGCAAAATAGTTTTATGACTGGGAGTCAGCACAGCACGAGGAACTGTATTCCAGGGTCGCAGCATTAGGAAGGTTGAGAGCCACTGCTCTAGACCAGAGATGTCTGAAGCTGACATCGAACAATGGAGAGGGACCTGAGGGAGACTTGAGACCCTGAGTTAGGCGCGGTTGCTTGGGATCGGGTCTGTGACCACATTCCAATTGGTTTTCTTGAACGTGTGTGGGAGCGTGGCTTCCCTTCACCAAGGGGCCTAAGAACTGATAAAGAAGGAAGTTCCATGGGCTTACATTTTCTTTTCTGACACGTGCTGCATCAAGGAGGCCCTCCATGGGGTAGCTGGAGCTTCTGAAGCCCCAAGAGAGGGGAGGGCAAATGGCTTGTTACTGAGTTTAATTAGCCAACAGGCATCCATCCTATCCTCCCCGAGGGCTTTCTTTAAAATGTTGGAAGAAGGGTCCGATGATGTAAAAGCCCATGAAAACGCTGCGCCTGCAACATCTCCAGGACAGGATCTCTGTGGCTCATCTGGGAAGCTTTTAAAATGCCCAGAAATGCATGAACTCCTAATTGGAACAAGGGGCCGTTGAAGGGCACAGTGACCTCGACTAGCTGAGCCTTGGAATAGCCCCCTAGAAAACAACTTAAAGGACTGATCTTGTGCCCCAGCATGGCTCCCAACTTTTATGCAACCGGCCACCTTCTCTTTGAGTCTCTACATGCAGTGAAGAGACTCTGATGATTTTGGACCCATCCTTGGCCCAGTTAAGGTTCAGGTGCTGTCTCTTCCCGCAATGCACAGAGCTTCAAACTGGACTCGATTTCCCTCCAGTCACAATGCGCATCACATTCAACACCGCAGCAGAAGCTGCCTTCGGCAACTGAAATTAAAATTGATTATAGAAATCAGTTCCTATTTTCACATCCTATTTTCTTGCAAAAGTGCCAGTCACACTGGATTAGCGTCCACCCTACTTTGGTGATTTTAATCGCATTAGTAAGATTTATTTTCTCAAATGAGGTCTCAGTCCAAGGCATTAAGTACCAGGGATGATGAGCTTAATGTATTGTTTTTATGGGGAACAGACACAAGACACACCATAAATTCCCCTCTAATGATGTGTTCTACATATACCCTGAAGTATAATGTCTGACCTCTTCCTGATACTCATTCACCTTGGGCATGGGGCTTGTGTGGGTTACGGGGATTTCCAGGGGAACTGAGATGTATATGGACACAAGCAAATCGGAGGTAAGGGCCACAGCATGTGGATCTGGGGTGAGACGTGATTCAGTTTGTACTGGAAGCATTTGGGCACTCAGGGACCGTGAAAGGAGGGACTCAGGACAGGGCACTCGGTCACGTCTCAGCTGTGTGACTTTGACCATGTCTTTGGGCCAGTCTGGTTTGCTGAATGGTCCTTCCATTGACCTCGCAGGCTGAGTAAGGAGAAGGGAGACATAGTTTTGTGATTAGTAAGGTGCCCCGCCCATGGAAAAACATTGCCACATGCCTTGCGTCACTTTTGAATGTGAACTTAGATGACAGCAATGTGGAAATGGGGTGAAATCAGCAGAAAAACAGATCTGTTGCTGTAATAACATTTCTTTCAAGAAAACCTGGTCCCTAGAGGTGGGCCTCCTTGCTGACATTTGAATACCTCCACATTTCCAGTGCTCAGAGTTCTCTTTCCCTGTGTGACTAGAAGCTTAAAACGTCGCTTGCTAATGAACACCAGATGGTAGATCTGGACTGCCCGGCCCACAAGCCTGTCCTGGATGCCCCTTGACTTGCTTCAGAGATACAGTACCTGGGCTGACAATCCTGCAACTGAACAGGAGAGAGAAACCTGGGGTTTACCCATCCTGTCCTGAAGTCCTCGTGGCTGCTGGGAGATGCCGCTCACATACCCAGGCTTTGACGTCATGGGCAAATCGAGCAGAAATGATTGATAGGCCTGTGAGAAACCAATACCTCTGGGGCTGTGCTACATCTATTCCCTTACTTGTTTTATATCCTGCTTTCTAGAGAGTTCTAAAGATATCATATTCCCACTGCTTATTCCTTCCTGGGAGAAAAGCACCATGTTTGCAACGCACGATTCTGTCGTGTTATGATATAACTTTATGAATTGTGCATAATCAGAACGTCTAGCCTCCTGGAAATATGGCAGAGGCTGTGCATAACTTAGAAATCCGTAGTGTCCGCGTGATGACTGACGAGGTTCCCAAGCAAAGGTATAGGCTCCAGGTCAGGGTCAGAGCTTTAGGAAGTTCCCTGGGGAGAGCCTCCGGTTCCTCCTCTGTCACAAAGGTAGATTGTAGTAGCTTAGCGGAGATGGTGCAGCGCTGTGCGTTACATTTCTGTTGCTGTGATAAAATAGCACAACCAGAAGCAACTGGAGTTCAAAGGAAGCGGCTTTCTTTATCCTGACGGTTCCAGACAGAGAGTTTGCCAGGGAAACCTTGGCAGCAGGAAGCTGAGAGATTTCATGTTTCCATTCACCGGCAGATCACAGAAAGAACAAACAGGAAGTGTGGAGAGGTGATGAACTACGAAAGCCCGCCCCCAGTGACATACTTCCTCTAGCAAGGCTGTACCTTCCCACAACCTCCCCACACATCACCACCAACTGGGGACCAAATAATGTTCAAATGCATGAGCCTGTGGGGGTCATTTCTCATTCAAAGCACTACAGCTGTTTAGAGAAATAATGTTTTCTTTGGATGGAATTAAGTGCAAATAAAAGCTGAGGCACTGAAGCCGCCCTGGTTAATGGGGAAGCTGGGGAAATGAGGGTCTCCTGCTGTCCCTGCCTCTACCGGGGAGTCCGCATCATTGCTATGAGGCAGAGCATAAAAGCATTGAGCCAGTTTACCTTGAAGACCTAGTTATCGGCATCAACAGTTGTGTTTTTTAGCTCTCTCACTCAACAGATCTCTCTTCTAATTAACACTCCTTCATGAAAAAAAAATTCAGAGGACTGTGTATCAGTCCTCTGAAACACAGAGGAATGATAAAGTTGTGCTGTTCATTTCTGAAAATAATGTATATCGTGGTACCTTTTGTGGTACTGTGGGGGACGGCATTTTGTAACAATATTTGCAGTCATGCCTTTTGACCCACATGCTGCCTTTTGACACTCTCCAGGGTCAGAGTTCATGTCCTACCTACGGGAACCTTTGTTTCTGTAGTGACACATGACACTGGGAGTATTTTGTAACCCAGCTGCAGAATCTCCCTCCCATTTTTGGAAAATTACTCAATGGGGGAAATGGGAGATGTGGAGGGGAGGGAGCCCAAGGGCTGTCACCGCCTACTTTAATTGCAAGACTAGGCTTGGTGACAGCTAACTACCAATGCCATTCTCTCGTTTGCTTGGGCCACTTTTACCTGAATCCTTAAAAGAACCAAGTCATTCCACATAGATTGGTACTATCCCCTGCCCATGTTGTGAGAGAAATGGGGAAATGTACTAATGGATGACTAAGTCAGAATCACTCTGTCAGAAGATTCCATTTTCAAACTAGAACAACAGTTCTAAGGGAGCTGTTCCTAAGTGAGAGGCTATCCTGAGAAGCAAGTGTTTCATGAAGAACCATGGCATGGGAGGCGGCTTGATATAGAGACACTAACATAGATATGAATATTGCATTCTGGTGATCAGGTCTCATAGACCAGGGATCATCACAGCGACAGTCTTAATTCACTGGTTTCTACTGTGGGAAGGGCTTCCCCTTCTCCATCTCTTTAAAATGGCATACGCCAATTGAATGAAACAGTCGGATTCAATGTGGTGTCTTCATACATGGATATAATATATTTTGATCACTATCTCTCATGATCAACACCTTAGTTACTCTTCTATTGCTGTGATAAGACTCACAACCAAGGCGGCTGGGCTCACAGTTTCAGAGGGCTAGACTCCATGGCCATCATGGTGGAGAGCATGAAGCAGGCAGCAGGCATGGCTCTGGAGCAGGTGGCTGAGAGCTTACATCTTGGTCCACAAGCATGAGGCCCAGAGAGAGACTGGGAATGGTGTGAGGTCTTAAAACAAGACCTGTTCCAGTGACACACCTCCTCTGTCAAGGCCACACCTCCTAATCCTTCCCAAACAGTTCCGTCATCTGGGCACTACATATTCAAACACATGAGCCTGTGGGGGTCATTCTCATTGCCCTACTCCAAGGCCTTTCTCGGAAGTAGAGCAGGAGATGTTTGTCTTCTGGTATGATCTGGGAGGAATTAACAAGAAGTGGCTTGTACATGGCAGACAGCCGCAGAGCTTCTTGACTCTGCCCCATCACGGGAGATGAATTTTCGAGGGGCAGGGTCGCATGCTTCCCCCTCAGATCGACAGCAGCTGCAGAAGCACTCCAACACTGAAGCTTCGTGAGAATAAAGACTTGAGAGGGAAAGCAATGCCCTGGGCATAATGAGCAGCAGAGACAGCTGCTGCCAGCATGCCTCACTGGGGTAGGTGGGAAAGGCAGCCAGCAGAAAACACGCCACCCAGAAGCGGGTGCCGTGGAGTTCTGGAGTAGGTACAGGGTTTGCCAAGAAAAGAACGCTCGTGGCGTTGGTTCCATAAAGGCCTTGTTAAAACAATGTCGAGTTGATAGCAAGCCTGTGGCCCTGGACTTAGTTCAAACACAAGGGTAAGAGCCCATGGGTGTGTAGTCATACCTACCAGCTTTTGGAAAGCGACCCCTGCTAATGCTTCAGGCTTGTGATGTCAGCCCAGTGGAATTAGAGTCATCCTGCTTGGAATTATATAACTAATTACAGCCAGCTTCAGTAACAATTATTAATCAGTCCAAACACAGCCGGCTCTTCCGTGGTGGATAGTTTATGTGGACTAATCAGGTCCAAATTAGTTTTGCTAATGATCTTGGATGGTCCATGCCCAGAGGCCAGACAAACTCCATGGTGTGTTCTCATACCCCAGGTTAGTCTCAAGGGACAGAGGCTCTGCTGATAAGCTGTGAGGTCAATGTGGTGAGCTCAGAGTCCTTCACATTTAGGGTTTAGAGAGTGACTGCCAATCATCAATGTTATCCAACACAGAGAACTCAACGACCACCTTTGTTCTTGGGGACTAGCACTTGGCAAGCTTGTGACTGTGGGGTCTTCCATTGATGTGGCGTGATCTTGGGAGCCAGACATCATGTCCACAGCCTGTTAGATGTGTTGGAGCCTGGAAGGTTGTGAAGTGACACGCATTGCGATTTAATTGTGTCTAACGTAATATCCTTTCTGTGTCCCTTCTGCATTAGATGGGCAGTTCCTGGAAGGTCAGGGATAGAATTTTAATCACCTTTCCATGCAACTGAAGAACAACTTACACGTGTACCACATGGGTTCCATGGGTACCTGACACCTGACTGTCCTGGACACATGTAGGTGCCCAGAGAGACCAGGTGTGCTGGTCAAAGTGCAGGAGACAGCTGAATCAGGTGAGTTGGTGTGGAGAGTCAGGATTACTGGCTAACCCTTGCTGACGCTTGCTGATTTAGATTCTCTTCACCTGACTTCCCTGTGGACAGATGTTGAGGCTGGGAGAACCTAAGGCTGGCCCAGAGGGTGGGAGGCCTAGCTGTGAATCCTCTCTTCTTGCTCTAGGACTCTCCTCATCTCTCCACGCTCTTCTATCTAGAGCAGATGCCTCTGCTCGAGGACAGTCTCTGGCCCCTGACTGGCTTCTCATCCATCCCTTTATGGTAGGCTCCAAAGCTGAGTCTACCTACCAGTTGCTGCACTGACGTTTTTCCCTTCGAAGTCTGTCCAACGTTGGCATTTGCCAAGCCCAGCAAATGAGCAACTCCCTGCCAAGGGCCAGTTTCCCACAGCAGCAAAATAATCATATCTGACACACAGACTTTTTTTTTCTAAATGAAGACAAAGGACCAGCTGAGAGAGAGAGAGAGAGAGAGAGAGAGAGAGAGAGAGAGATTATTATTTCAATAACACCAACCTTTTGTTTCACTTCAGAAGTTTTATCTTTCCACAGAGTCAGTGTGTTCAGAAGTACATCATGGGTCAGGACTCCCCAGCATGGAGTCCTTGTGAGAGTCGTCAACCCACAGGATACCGAGGCCAGAGCTAAGCCTCCAGGGAGTGTCCTGAGTTGTTTGGGCCTAGCCTCCCCTGCTCCAGTTACTGCTACATAACGCAGCAGCTTCTCAGTCGCATCCTCAAAGGGTCGCTCTGTGAAATGACCGAAATGGGAGAGTCTGCTGCTCTTTGTCAAACTGCCATGAGAGGTTCTCAAACTCCACAAAGTCATGAGGCAGGCTGCATATTCTTCCTGTAGCTCTGCCTGAGGAGACACTTCTCCACATACCGCCCTTCCAGGGGGCCCAGAAACTATGTAGTTCATGGGCCTTGACCTTTCTCAGCTTCCCGGCAGCTTGGGCTGACTTCTCAGCATCCAGTGGAACACTTTGCCACAGACTTGGTTTCCTGGTAAAAAACACCCCTCCCATCCTTCAATTTTGTCTTTTTGTTCTTGATTTAATGGGACTTGCATTAAATACGCGATTCTTTCCCAAAATCTCACAGAATGGCCACTTTCTTCCCTGTCAGCTGTGAGGGCTACTGATGGTTGTGCTTGGACATCACAGGGCAGCAGGAATGTAGAGCGAGATGCTGTGATCTGCTGAAGCAAGATTTGATCTCAGCTTTCCTCACCCACAGCTGCCCCCATGCTCTCTTCTAAAGAGAAGGTTAGCCACACTCAGACCCACTCTTTGTGGGCCTGGTGCTGATAGGAGATAAGGCCTGCAGATCCTCACGCAAGAGACCCAGTGAGTGTTTACACTTTTCTTTGGAGCAGTCTTGGGTTGGTCTTATCTGAGTTGTCCTCACAGATGCGTGACTGACGCAGACCCAGACACCACACTTGGGGCTTAACGTTTCAAAGTTGTCATGTGAATCCCTTGATTCTCTCCCTCTCTCTCTCTCTCTCTCTCTCTCTCTCTCTCTCTCTCTCTCTCTCTCTCTCTCTCCTGCCAGGATCCAGGGGCTTGTACTTGAAGGCTGAGGTTCCTCTGATGCTATCCTTTCCCCTCCCTGTCTCAGTACCACCCCTATCCTGAGCAAGTGCAGGCATCGGGTTTATTTGTGTATGTTTATGTGCATCTGTATATACACATGCATAGCAAGGTATGTATACAGAAGTCAAAGAACAACTTGGAAAAGCCACTTTTCTCCTACCATGTGGGTCCTGGGAGGTGGGGGGAACCTCACGTTGTCAACCTTGGCCACAGCACTTTTATCCACAGAGCCATCTTACTTGCCCAGTCACAGTGGTTTTGAGAGAGGGAGGCTGCAGAGGAGAACGTGCTTGTTGAACACAGGGTCTAGTTTCCATCTTGCACTAGGGCTTGACAAACTATGCAGGTGACTCTGGGTCCATTGTCTCTTCCTAACCTGTATGGCCATCTGTCTGGCCAGGGAAAAGTTTTGCGTAGCCAGATTCCACTTTCTAACAAAGGGAGGAAAAAAGTCAGGGTGTTTGCTTACTAGGCTGAGCAGTGGCTGTTGGGGGGCCCAAGACGTACAGGTGTGTACTACCCCCCCCCCCAGGAGCTGCCTATGAGAGTTACTTCAGGAGGGACCCACACTTGTCAATGTATTTCATTGTTCTAGACGCTGGATGAAACAGAAGACTGACACAGAAAGCTATGTTTTATGATAGGAACAATAGTCCGGTTTTGGCTTGAGTTTTTTTTAGGGGTACAGGCTCTTCCCAGAGCTCTAGAGGCAGCAAGGACACAGGCAGAAGGTTGTTGGAGCCCATCTGAGAGGCTGCGCAGTGTCTTTGCACGAACCCCGTCAAGCTAAAGGTGAACACTGGTATACTAAAAAGCAAGTTTGTGGGCATACGATAGGAGGAGAATCAGGGAAAGGAGACAGGGGAAATCAACACTTTCAGATGATCTCACAGCAGCCTGTCATGAAAGACTTCGGGGAAACTCCGCTAGTCATTGAAGAAATGGGAAGCAGCCAGAAGATTTCTTATGAAGATCACTGACAGACTGAGAGTCCCTGTGACAAGTATTCTGCTGTGTAAGAACATGGGTTGTAAGTTCACGTGCACGCGCACGTGTACGTGCACACACACGCACACACACACGCACACACACGCACACACACACACAAGAAGGAAGCCCAACCCATATTTGATGACTGGCAAAGGCAAATTATAGGTCTTGAGGGATGGCTCTAGGTGATAGAGTTTGTGTAACCATGAGAACCCGAGTATGGAATACCCGTGTAAAATCTGGGCATGTCTACATGCATCTTGAGGGCATGGCTACATGCATCTGGGCACCTACAGCTGTAGATGCAGACACATGATGACCACTGGACACTAGGGTCAATGAGAGATCTTGTCTTGAGGGTGTATAGATGCGTAGTGGACTCCGAAAGCCTGTTATGGCATCTTCATGCACACCATGGGCACACACACCTGGACACACGTGTAAATACATACATACATATATACATATACATCATGTACACATACATATACACATACACATACATATACACATTAAACTACCTGCCCACAGAAGAAGTGATACTAAGAAACTATGATATGATGTAAAACATGGACATCATATGTATGAAAAAGATAGAAATAGAGAAAGAAAGAAAAGGAGAGAGAAAAGTAAAAAGGGAGAGGAAAAGACTAGCTAATATTTCAAAGGTATTTATTACATGCAATCATTTCCATAATAGTGTGGATCTATAGGCAAGATCAAGCAGGACGAAATGGTCAGGAAAACTATAGTACAATATGGCAAGAAGACTAGGGAGGACTATTCATCTTTTCTGTGAAGACTGAAGCATCCCTTGATGGCTTAAACTGTGGGAGGGGACAATGTGAGCCAGAGTAAGGGACTGCTTCTGTAGGGGTGCTTCTCTTGCGGGGAGGAAGCCTTGTAAGCATTCGCACAGGGCCTATGACTGGCAGGCCTCTCCGCATCATCCCCTCCAAATACATATTGTTTTCTACCAACCCTCCCTGGCTTATCTGCCTGCCCATGTACTTTGTCTTTTACAAATGTTATGTCCGTAATTACTGAGATCTGTCTTCTGTTGGAAGGATTAGGGTGTGCTGGGGTAGCTGGCTGCGATCCCCCTTAGCCAATGGAGAGGGCCTCACCAATCTCTATCCGAGGCTGGTGTCCTGACTCACAGGCCCTGGCCTCCCTTTGGAATCCCTGTGGGAAGGCTTTGCCTGGTACCCTAATGCCAGTGGAATGTACTCACAGGCAGCCTGTCAGGATCTCAGACAGATGAAGGTGAGGGATGACTTAAACTCTTCTTGTTTGGGTAAAGGTTGGTATTGCCTTGAGGAGGAAGGCAATGGGAGTCTCATGGATCTGTGATCACAGAGTCTAGGAGACTCTGTGATCCAATGGCCTGCAGAAGAGTAGGCCTGGGAGTCAGGAGACGAATGGTCTGCATAAAGATTATGGCTTGAGCTTTCATTTGACCGGATAACAGAAGCTATACTTTTCCACTGGCAGAGGCTGAGGGCATTCAATTGATGCAGGCAAGCAGGACCACCTGGTCCAATTCAAAGAGGTGGCAAGTCAAAACCAAAATTGACCTGGCCCAAGCAAATCAATTGCCCAGCCGCAGGACAGTGTGTCTGAGTCACAGCAAACAGGTAAGGAGCTGGGGCTGAGAGCCATCCATATAACATTCAATCTTAAGAGTGAGCAGCTGGGGGCATCCATACAGACACAGCACGCGAAAGGAAGAAGGGGTCTTGGACCACTCTGCTCTGGTAGGAGCTACTCACTGGAAGAGGTGGTTTTAGGGAGTCCTTGTCAGATCAGTCAAGGAACATCCCAGCAGCCAGCACCCTGTAAGGATCAAACATCCTTTGGATGTGAGGGGTGGGGGGGTGGGCTCCCTGTCACATGGTGGGAATAAACAACCCTTGCATCAGGGAGCAATTCTTTGGCATCTGGCCTGTTGGCGTCAACTCTGTTCCCTGCAGCAGCTCATGTAAGACTGAGAGGCTCCCAGCACATAAGCCTGACCCAAGAGCTCAGTGTTAGAAACCTGGAAAGATACTCAAAGGCCCAGAATGTCCCCTCTGTGTCTGGATACCATGTTCTAGGATGTTCCAGCTGAAGTCACAGGCTCCTGTGGAATCTTCTTTGGTGTTGAAACAAGTTACCCTACCTCAGCTGGATCCAGCAAAACACAATCCTGTCCTTCGAATTTGATCTTAGCCACTGCCGAAGTTGTCCTGTTTAGAGGGCTGGCTTCTTTTTCGGAGCTGTGAAGAGACAGACTTCCCCATCATTTGGACATCTACATGTGCTCCTTGGTTTGTGGTGCCTTCCTTCAGAGGAAATCCTTTGCTGTCCCTGGCACACCCCTTTTCTCTCCTCTGTAGTCATCCCTCTGCCTCATCTCTTTGAGGATGTGGTGCTATGAGCAGAACATGAGATGACCTCAGAGCCTCATGTTTGTTTCCCTGCTGGATCCTGCTGACGTAGGGTAACTTGTTTCAACACCAAAGAAGATCCTACAGGAGTCTGTGCCTTCAGCTGGAATGTTCTAGAACATGGTATTCAGACACAGAAGGGACCTTCTGAACCTTTAAGTATCTTCCCAGGTTTCTAACACTGAGCTCATGGGTCAGGCTTGTGTGGTAGGTGCCTCTCAGTCCTAAATGAGCTGCTTCAAGGAACAGAGGTGACATCAACAGGCCAGACGCTGTCTCCAAGGGTGGAGCCTGCTTACCATGTCATCCTCACTTTGAAACTGTGAGACAAAGATACACCCCCCACCCTTGTGACCGCCATAGGTTGTTTCTGTCAGGGATCTAGGTCACAATGACGCAGGAAAAGTGGCTGATGCACACAGAGGCCACATTGATAACCCAGGCCTGTCTTTCCTTAAGACTCTTATCTTGGAGTGAGGATGATGACTCAGTCAGTAAGGACTCTTGCATTGCAAGCGTGAGGACCTAAGTTCCAGTCCAAGAACCAAGAGAGAAGAAGTCTTCTGTGTTGGTATGCACTTAGGATTCAGTTGATGGGGGTGGAGTCAGGGAAAGGTCAGAGACAGGAGGATTCCTGAGGCTGGCCCCTAGCCTTGCTTAATCAGAATCATCAAAGCAAGTCAGAGAAACAATGTAGGGGGTTGGGCATGATGGTTCACACCTTTACTCCTAGAACCTAGGAGGCAGAAACTAGTTGAGCCCCTAAGCTTGAGGCCAATCTGGTGTATATAGGGAGTTCTGGGCCAGCCAGGGCTACAAGGTAAAATAACAAAACCAAAACCAAAAACAAACAACAACAACAAAAACAAACCAAAAAGCCCATCATAAACACTAACCAAATAAACAAACCAAAAAAAAATTTTAAAAAGAAAACCCACAAAAAAAACCCTAAACAAATAACAAAACAAACAACTCAAAACAAAACAAATTAGACATGTTTGAAGAACGACAACTGAGGCTGTCTCCTGGCCTACGCATGCGCGCGCTCACACACACACACACACACACACACACACACACACACACACGCACACGCACACACATACACACGCACGCGCACGTGTGCGTGCACTCCCTCATGTCAGGAAAGGAAGCATTCCACACATACTCTGGGGATCAGATGTGGACGTTTTCTTCTTGTGGGAATGGGGCAGCACGGAGCTTAGCTCAGAGTGGGAGAGGGTAAGACTGAAGATGGTGGTCGGCAGGTCCTCTACACTGGCAGTAGAGAAGATGGGTCTGTGAAGGCAGAGAAGGCGGAGTTTGGGATGTATGCTCTTAGGGTAATCAGCAACCAAGGAAAAGAGAGGCCAAGGTGGATAAAGGTCTGGATATGGCCTGTCCTTTGTGTCTAAGACTGTGCCTGGCAGTCACTGTAGGCTCCACACGTACTAGTTGCATGAAGAGTGAATGCGGGGGGGGGGTGGAAGGTGGGGGTGCTGCCACTTCCTGTGGGCTGTCCCCAGCCTCCTAGCCTTCTTCTTTTAAGCCCCCTTGGAGAGCTGACCCAGCAGAGCTGGATCAGGCAGGGAAACTGGCTCATCTTAGAGGCACAGCGCCAACTTCAGAGAGTATGGTGTGCATGGATTGCATTGTCCCGGGTGGGGGTGGGGGATGGGGGGGAGGCAAAGGTGTCCTGGCCTTAGCACACAGAAGTGAGACTTTTGGTTCTGTTCCACTCTCGTTTCCACAGTCTGGGAAATGAGACCATAATCCGACTCTGTGGTTCAGGATTTGGCTTCCTCTTCTAGGCTTCCAGCTCTCGAGGATGGCTCAAAATGGCCCCACTTTCCCGCTGTCAACCAATTCTCACAACTGATTAGAGGGCCGATGAGAAACTGACAGGCTGAGCTGTTTTCTGAACTGTCTTCCCTGTCACTCTGTCCAGGAGACAGCCCGACTTTCCCGGACTCTGTGTGTACCAGGGCTGAGGGAGTCCTTCATACTTAATTCTGTTTGCTTGCACAATAGATGTGTACTGAGATATTACAGCATTCCTGGAGTCGATGCTGGGGCAAGCTGGATCAATGACAACACTCTCTCCCTTCCGAAACTTCCAGAGCCTTAATCTTGTAGGGACTGGTCGATGGTGCCGAGCCCAGAGTGCTTTACATTCCTTGGCCTGGAGGGACACACGTCAGTCTCCCATGAAGAGCCTTGGTTGTTGGGTTCTTAGAAAGTTATTTGTTTTTTGGAGTTCACGAGTTAGTACACAATGAACTGTCTCCTAAGAAGAGGACACAGACCCCAGGCTTCAGGCTGCTTCAATCAATCATTCATTCATTTATCCATCACCAGGGGGTGTCCGCTGTGAACCAGACACTGTGGATTTAAAGATGAAAAGAGTTTGGCCCCTGTCAGCTCCCAAGGAAGGCTCAGGCTGACCCGTGAGTGGGTGACAGGCGTACAAACAGCCTCCCGTGGCCCTTGGGAGACGTGGACTGAATAAGACAGGGAGGCAGGACAATCATACACTAGGAGAGTCCAGGGTCTGGCCAAGGAGGATAATTCAATGTTGGTTGAATGAAGGGTTAGGCCCAGGGGGGAGGAGCCGGAAGAACTGAATACATCTCTGTCCTGAGAAGCTGTCCAGATACCCTGCAGGGAAGAGAAAGGAGGCAGGGGATGATAGGGTAGAGGATGAAGAGTCATTGCACCTTTTTCTCTTGAAATAAACAGGGTGGTGGTAAAAACACATGAGTTACATAACAGCTTGGTCATCTGGTGACAGGGACAGGTGCCTTTGGGAGATGAGAAACTGCAGCCAGGGAGATAGGGGGAGGATGGTTCAATGGTTGGACAAGATAACAGGAAGCAGAGCTCGCTGAGGCTCAGTAAAAGGGACAGAGCAGCCCCAGACCTGCTTGAGAACCCAGGGAAGGTAGAGCGCCATTATAGCCCAAGGCAGTGGGGCTACCTCTTGACTTCTTGCAGACCAATGACAGCCGCTGTCCCAGGAGCACTGGTGGAGGAACGGAGTGAGAGGGAAACTTAAGGGTGCAAACCTCATTGGCAGAGGACGGGCATTCTGTGGGGAGCATAGGAGGGAAAGCACACAGAAGCTCTGTGAGGGAGATCCAGACCTCAAGCCAGGGTCTGTCCTCCAGGTTACACAGCCTCACGGGGCCCCTGTTTAGTCCCTGGTTGGAGCTCAAATAAAACTAAGAGAGGCAGCAGGGAGCAGGCCACACCTGGATGGGTGAACTGCCGGCAGTGGGCAGAGAGAACCTGAAGGAGAACCAGCAGATCTACAAGACAGGTCAGCTGCCCAGTGAGTGCAGCGGCTGAGGCCTGGTTTAAACCTGATGCCTTCTTAGCCACTGGGATGGTGGGAGTCAGCACTGGGGCTCGCTGGGTGGGAGCCAAGGGGTATCTGGAAGGAGGAAGCAAGTACACTGGGAGGGAAAGAAACAACATCCATCATTTATAATGCCCTGGAGGTGGGCTCTGGGCCTGGTCAGCCCTGTGTTCTTCCATCTACACAACAGGCAGGAAGACAAGAAACTGACCGCACCCTGATGCTAGGACATCACTATTCCTAGTTGTTTGGGGGCCTGCAAATGTGGTGGTGGCTGGCTGTACTGAAGTGATAGATGCCATCAAGGTTTGAGAATACGTGGACTCTTTCCTTCTGGCTTTTCAGATCACCAAGGAACATGGCCTGCAGCCCCAGGATGGGAAGAAGGTTGAAAATAGACCAGGTGTGGTCAAGAGGATGGGCCGCAGGGTCAGGAAATGAGACTGGATAAAACTAGATAGGACTGGATGATACTGGATGGGACTGGATGGAGGGGTCAACTCCTACCTTTTGCTTAGGGTGGCCTGAAGGAAATTGTCCCACTACAGACTCCCCAGTGATACCCACCAAGTATGAATTAATGAGGATGAGGGCCTTGGATGGGAGCATCCAAGAGATTGATTTGATAATTTTGCTGGGATAGCATAGATGGGTTTTATGTGTGAAGGGCAGTTAAGTTTTAAACTATGAACACCTATCACATCTTAAGGACAGTAAGGCATAGAAAACCTTCACAGTAGGTCAGTGTAGATACTCAGAGGAGGCCACCAAGAAGGTCCTAGTGTCGGAATAGCTGACCCTCTTATCTGTCTCCTGGGAGCCACCGGTCCCTGCAGCCTGGTGTTATCTGCTGGGGGAGGGCTGCAGGTTTGAGGATTTAGAAGTTCTATGCAGGACGTCTCGGAGATGGTGGGGAACAGGCCCCTGTTGGTGCCTCATTTCTGAAGCTGAACCCCGACAGTGGACATGTCTGCAAGAAACATGGCGGTGGAGTAGTATGCTTGTCCTCTCTGTCCAGAAAGCATTCCATTTCCTGAATGCTTTGGCCAACCCTGGTATTGGGGTGAGGACGGGATGTGGGGTGTGGAGATCGGCTTCAGTGCTGGGCTCGCGCTGCACTTCCAACGTCTTTGTGGGGGTGACAATTTAGTGTCAACGCACCGATGGAGTTTCCAAGACCCAGACTTGAGAACGCCTCAGGCCTGGGCTTCAGAGAGCTCTGAGGCCTACAGTGGCAGCCTCTGGCATGAGAGTTGTTAATCCACCAGAGGACGAGGTCTGTAGTGGAACTGTTAGGGTAAGGGTACAAGGTCAAAGACGAGCTTTCTAGTTAACGTATGTGGGACTTATTAAAAACTAACTTATTAAAAAAACCCTCCTTATGTTATAGAAGTGATCGTGCTTCCATTTTTATGCTCAGGAAATTGAGGGGGGAGTATGTGAGTGCGTGTGTGGGTGCGTGTGCGTGTGTGTACGGGGTTGCCCTGGGTGGTGAACACACACTCCAGTAAACTCGATGAAGTGTGATCAGTACAAAGGCCCCCCCTAGAGCACGATGGAAGCCTCTAGGCTGTGCCCTAACAAAGCTCTGTGGTTGGTGAACTGGGGCAATGTGTCACAGAGAGGGTCCAGCCACAAGGGGCAGACTGAAAGGGCAGCTACCAAGAGAGGGCAACACACTCTTCCATTAGCAAGAAAGGAGGGGTCCCAGGCTGCCTGGGCTCCTGTGTTGCCTTACTAACTTGGTCCTGACAGCAGTTCCCTAGCCTTTCAAGTGCAAGGAGCCCCAGTGTCAGGGGGTGGGGGTTGGGGGGGGCTGGGTTTCCCCAATGTTTAGTTTCTCTCTTCAATATTTTTCAGTTTAAAACAAACTACTCAGGAATGAGGGCTAATAAAGTCGAAGGAAGGAGCTGGCATTTGCAAGAACATTGCAGGAAGAGTGAGATCAAGGAGACAGGAGGGAACTGCCCAAGGCCTGAGGTGGACAGAGGTGGCCCCTCAGCAAACTGGTAAGCCTCTGACAGGGTGGAGTCTCATGGGGAAGCCACTGGACCTGAGCCTTTGGCCGGTGATTGTGTTTGTGGGAAGGGAAGGGTGGGCTCCTAGGGATTCTAGCTTGGCTCCACCCACCCCTACCTCCTACAGCACTGGCCTCATTATCTATTCTGCTCCACCAGCTGAAGGCCCCTCTGGAATGAAAGCCCTCTCTTGAGTGCTTAGAGAATAAAGCTCTCCACTGCATGGAAGCTAATTTACCTAGGTCGTCGTGTCCTTGGCCGGGTGGGCTGTGTTCAGTGTGGAAAGGACCTTATAAGTGCATAAAGGCTCAGGGAAGGAGCCCCGAGGGCCCCTTTCTCAGGACCCTGCTAACATGGCGTGGCCTGGGTGCTCACCAGAGTAGCCATATGAGCTAGTTAGACAAGGGGCCATTTGTCACCATTCTCGGTTCCCAGGAGAGCACCCTCAAGGCAGCTAGCTCCCTCCTGGCATTTGGGAGCCAAGTTCCCAGCGTCTCCCTCACGGGAGGTGGAGGACCAGCCCCCACGGTGTTACTTTGAGGATCTGGCCAGCTCTCAAAGGCACATCACCCTGTGTGGCAGGTCTGTGTGACTTCTGGTTCCCAGCTCAGTTTGGCCAGGCTCGGGGTTGGGGTGAGGGTGGGCGTGGTGGGGGTTGGGGTGAGGGTGGGCCTCTGAGAGGCAGAACCATGGTTGGGGCCTGGGAGACCAGAGAGAATAGCAGCTGACCCAAAGGGGTCCAAATGCGAAGTGCCTTTTTTAAAAACCGATACATCATTTCCTTTTGGGGTCCCAGTGGTTTACAGACAGGCTAGCGGTCTAGGGTAGTAGCTGACGGAAGGGTGCTCACTGAGTCATTTTATGGGAGTGCCTCAGCGTCAGTCTTTCCATATTGCAATCCAACTTCCTGTTGCTTAGAAATGATTTGACAGAGCCTGTGTAGTGGCCTAGGCTTCCAGCTGCTGGTTGCCACCTTGCCCCCGTCTGGTGGCCGCTGTGGTACATCTTGCTGGCTTGTCCGTTCATTTCCTGCTCCTCCCCCACCTCCCCCAGGAACTTAGAAAGCCAAGGGCAGGTGTTTCTCCTCATTTGCCTTGTTACATTCCACACACCTAAGGCGGTACCTGGCTCCTGTTGACGTGAGTAAGTACTGGTCATGGAAGGGATGAAACCCGGGAGTGGGAGTTGGCGGTGTGTGTTGTCAGAAGTGTGGTTTTCCACTCAGCTTCTTTGTGGTTTTGATAAAAACAATCTAGGAGGGGTCTCAGCGATGATTCTTACTTGCAGACAAGTGGTGCCAGCATTGGCCTTCGCAGGGCACGTTCCCCCCACCTCTGTGCCAGGAGTCCCCAAAAGGCACAGGAATGGCTTCTCCTTCCAAAACTGAGGCCTGTGACAGAACAGCAATCATTTAACCAGTGAAGTATCGCAAGAGAGATACCACCAGGGACCAGCAAGGGGACTCCCTGGGGTGGCCACAAGCAACCTTGGAAGCCAGGAAATCTCCAACATGAGGTCATTGCCCAGCAGGTGACACCCATGTGACATCAGGGGCAGGTGTGAGGCTCTCTTCAATGTGGTGCATTCTTTCTTATGGATTAGGCGACATAGTCACAAGTTCTGGATGTGATGTACCTTTCAGGGGTCACTGTTCAACTCAGCCCTGACACCTAGGTTGCCATGGTTGCAGCTGGGGGCTGTGGCTAGCTCTGTTGTTGGTGACTATTGCACCTGTCCCCTCTGGAATCTGGGATTCCGTGCTCACTGTCATCCCCCTAGCTCTGCCATGTCTGGTGGCTCAGAGCTTCACATGGGAAGGTTACCAGGCTCAGCCAAGAGCAGGCTGTCTAGAGTCGCTGTTCTAGATGTGATTAGCCAGTTTTCCTGAGCAAAATTACCTGATAGTGTATGAGTTCAAGAGATGGGCAGTGTGGCGTTTCCAGGGGGCAGCCATGTGACTTTGAACTGGCGTTTTTGCTCAGGGTCCTCAGAGACAGCAGCCTGGCCCCTGCTCTTGCCCTTGCTCTCGCCTCAGGTTCCTTGTGTCTGCTCTAATACCTCAGGGCTCCTCGCTCAGTTTTAACCGTTAGGTGGGCCTGACAAGGCATTTGGTAACCGGCGCATCTCTATGTAGCCAATAATGACAGCTGTATGGAGAGGAGTGAATCACTTGGCTTCTTTACACAGAGCTCCTCTCAGATTTCGATAATCCACCAGGAAACCAGCTCACCCAGCCTAAAGCCTGGGACCCGTCTCTGTGACAGGGCTAAGTCCTCACTCCCTTTCAGCATCCCATTTCAAGGGATGGGGTAGGGTTTTGCTTTTACTCCTAGATGGTTCTGACAGACCCCACATCCCTCTGAAGCCCTCATCACAGCAAATCCTTTGTTTCTCTCTCTCTCTCTCTCTCTCTCTCTGTCCATCTGTCTGTTTTTGTCTCTTTTTTTTCTGTGTGTCTGTCTCTATGCCTCTCTCTGTCTCTGTGTGTCTGTCTGTCTCCTCTGTCTGTCTGTCTCCTCTGTGTGTCCGTCTATCTCCTCTGGCTGTCTGTCTCCTCTGTCTGTCTGTCTGTCTCCTCTGTGTGTCAGTCTATCTCCTCTGTCTGTCTGTCTCCTCTGTCTGTCTGTCTCTCTCTGTGTGTGTGTGTGTGTGTGTGTGTGTGTGTGTGTGTGTGTGTGTTTTGCTGAGGATCGAGCCTACTGCCATGAACATGCTACACTCCCCACCCAGGATCACTTTTCACTTTCACAAGAGGGAGTTTAAAGCAGAGGCAAGGGTGAGGCTGAGCTTCCTTATCTCCTCCCACACCCACCCCCTTTATTTTTCTTTATGGATTCATCTCCTCTCCCGATTCTCCTTCTGACTCACACACACACACACACACACACACACACACACACACACACACACACACACACACTGAAGCTGTCATTCACCTCAGAGCACAGCTTAGAAATTCCCCTTTTGTTTTCTATCAGCCGAGAAATGCAGGTTTGCTGGAAAATGCATCTCTCTACCCTTCTTGGGGTTCGTGGGAAAGGCTCCATGCGTATTTTTATCCTGGGCTCTTTCTGGGACAAAACACGAGGCCCCTCTGTGTGTGGAAAAAAGGTAGTCACGAGCTGGTTTTGGAAAGGGTTGAAAACAACAGACACCGTCAGCTTAATCATCTCTGCCAAAAGAGCACCCACTGGGCATTCGACACCGCACTTGGCTTGTCGGGCCGTTACCTTATTTAATCCTGCAACCCGTGAGTCGTATCCCTTATGTACTGTTTCACAGGAAGGAGGCAGCTCTGAAGCAGACCTCCTTCTGTAAGTCACACTCCAGACGCCATCTGCCTGGCACGAGTCTACCCTACTTTCTGTGATGTTTAGCTCTGTCCCTGCCTTCTACACACATCCAGCGAGAGTTAAGGATGCCTGCTTGGATGTGTATATGGCAGGAGGTGCTGGTGAAGGTGCACACACACACACACACACACACACACACACACACACACACACACTCACACACGAGACAGTGAGGATTGGAATCCCAGAAAGCAATGAAGGAGGGACAATTCACTCCACCTACAGAAGTGTGGCCATATCAGACACACCCATGTCTTTAAACATGGAGCAGGCATTGACGGTTTTAGAAGCTGACATCTGGATCCCAGCACCGTGTCCTGTTCTGAACGGTCACAAGCATTATCATGCTCGTGGCTCTGAAAAGAAGCAAGGTTCTCAGGGAAAGCACAAGTCAGGAGGATCTTGGCTGCTCTCTTAAAGAAGAACACTTTCCTGGGGCAGGAGGCAGCAGCTGGAATCCCAGAACCCACTCTGACAACAGCCTGACTGGTGAGCAGGACCTTCCAGAAGCACCTTCTCTCTATTATCCTGTGCCCTCCCTAGGATGGGGCCCGGAAGGAGGGCTTCTGAGTGTTCCCCACACTCCAGGATTCATCTGTCTTTGTTTCTACGTCATCTTGTTCCTGCTCTGAAATGTGGGTGAATGATTAAAAATTTGGCAGGTTAATTAACTTTCCGTATTTTCTTTTCTCTTCCACTTTCCTCCCTCTGTAGGTAGATGACAGGCAGGCTATGATTTATCTGCCCTGCTCTTGTCAGCGTTTCAGTGGTAATTCCTTCAGTCTTGGGCCAGTGATCCGGAGACCTCCATGTCTCTTCCTACATTTCCGTAGTGTTTCTGGAGGTTGGTGCGCGAACCATCTCTCCATGCGGATCCAGCCTGACTTCCAAGGGGCAGTGAGGCGAAACCCCTAGTGTCTGTGACAGCTGACATATTCTGCAGGAGCTGTGGGGTGATTTGTACTAAATGAGATTTATGATCGGTCTTCACGGATTCGGGTTGCCTGGGAGCCCAGGGGAGCCCACACCGACGCGTCTTCCTTAATTAGTGGGAGGGAAAATTCTCACTTGGTCAGGGGAAGCTGGTGAGCCTGGGTGTGAAAGCATTGGAACCACAGACGCCAGTGGATGGGTGGGCAGCTTGTTACCGCCAGGTGCAGTTTGGATGGGTGGTCCGTGCTCTTTGCATGGACAGAAGCTATTCAAACACTCTGATCCTGGCGGAGTCAAACTTGAGAGTGGAATTTTGCTTGTCTTTGAGGTTGTGTTAGTAATCTGTGGCTTCTGTCTACCTGCTAGCCCTTTCACTGTCTTCTTCCTGCTTTTCTTTCTGTCTCTGTGTTTTCCCCTGCCTCTGCCTACCTGCCTGTCCTTTTCTGTGTGTATCTCTGTCATCTGTCTGTCTTTCTGTCTGTACCTCTATATTTCTCCGACTCATTCCATTCCACATCCCAGCTTTGAGCTGCAGCCCTTACTGGCTCTGCACTCCGTCATTATTTGAACTTTTCCTTCTATGTCTCTATCCATAAGAGTGGTAGAACAGTAACGACCCCAGGATGGGTTAAATGCCGTCTTTCCCTGTCAAGAGTCAAGTCTATATCCCAATACCTGGCAAATGGTGACTGTGACCTATATGTGTAAATTGGGTCATCACAGATGTAATATGTTTGGGGCTCATTCTGGATAAGGGTGGGCCCTAAATCCAACGGCTGGTAGCCTCATGAGAATATAAGACAATAAAGAGATGTACAGAGGACCCACGAGATGCAGGCACAGAGAATAACACAGCTCCAAGTCAATGGCGAGGGTGTTACAAAGGGAGGGTCTGCCCTTTCTCTGGGTGAGCAGCCCTGCTGTCAGCCAGAGTCCGGCTTCCATCTTCTTCATAGGGAGAACAAACTCTTCCAGTTCACCTGCCTTTGGTGCTTTGTGGCAGCCCCAGGATGGGCTCCTCATTGTTTCATATACATCGTGGCATGCGGTCACCATGCCATCTATGTAGTGGCCCATGTTGTCAATCATTAGTCCTTAACCTTCCTCTCCAGGATCAATCTCTCTTCCCAGGATCTTAGAGAGAAGAGGTGTAGGATACTGAACTGGGCCTCCTTCTGGCATCCTCTCTGGGCAACTTACTGTAGCAGATCCGGTGCCTAGTCCACACTGGTATCTGGCCATCTAGGTCAGAAAGAACAGCGTTACTTCCAACTCCTGCCTATCTTGCCATTTTTATTGTATAAAGTCCTGAATAATGTGGTTAGCTCTGTAAACCCTTCTCTGGAATGAACTGGATGTGGGTAAATAAATAGGCTATTCATCTCACCAACAACCAGTGCCCCCAAAAGCAAACACTGTGGACCCTGCTGATGCCAGCCTCTTTGTGAAGGGATACTGGGGTACCTTGTAAAGGTGCTCTGAAGGATGGTAGAGGTCATGGTGGGGTCAAGACAACTTACCCAAGGTCCCTATTATCTCTGCAGGGCCTTGGACTTCCTATTACTGGAGTTGTTGGAGCAGAATTCCCAAGGCTCCCCAGACCAGCTGAATTTGAATCTTCCCAGAAGTACATTTCTTATGTTCTTTGAGCTACTGCTGTGTGCTGATTAGTCTCCCCTCCCCTCTCTGCAAACTAGACACAAGCTGTAATTATTTGGGAAGATGAAACCTTTATTGAGATAATGCTTAAGGTTGGCCTATAGGCAAATCTGTGTGGGAGGAGTTTTCTTGATTAAGGATTAGTGTGAGAAGGCCCAGCCTCAGGCTGCTGTTGAAGGTGACAGTCCTGGGCTGAGAGCCCTGGGTTCTATAAGAAAGCAGGCTGGGAAAGCTATGGAGAACAAGGAGCATACCTCTGTGATCTAGGCCCCAGATTCTGTCTTTAGGTTCTTGTCTTGAATTTTTGCCCTGATTTCCCTCAGTGATGGACTACAATCTTTAAGCTAAATAAATTCTCTCCTCACCAAATAGCTTTTGGTCATGTTGTTTATTACAACAGTATAAAGAAAACTAAAACAGGGCATGACCAGGAGAGGTGGACCTTGGATCAAGTAGCTAGAAGCTTCCTGAATTGCCTTTTCATAGGAAAAATGGCCTGATGCTTCCCATGAAGGTTGAGGTCCTAGATTATGCTCCACAGGGACACGTGTACAATTGGTGCCACTTGGAGAGAACTCTAGCTCAGCAGGGCAGTGTCTGTCCTGGAGGGACCTGGACATAGAGCTACAGACTCGTTGGTTATGACTGAGCCCATGATGCACCTTGGGAACGCCCTTCAGCAGGTTGCGAGTTTGAAGAAACCCGTAGATAAAGAATGGATTGAAATGGCACCTCAGTTCTTCCTTCTGAATGTCTGCCTTGTGTGTCTCTGTGTGTCTTGTGTGAACGCTGTTGTTCTTGAGGTCCCAGAGCATCTTTTGCACCAGATCATCTGATTCTTGGAGGACTTCTAATAATCCCCCAAGACCCTATTCCAATATGCCCATGCGGAGACCTGTTCTTGAGCTCCTGCTAGCCCTGGTCCCATCCTACCTTCTCATCCCAACTCTAAACAATCCATTCTGGCCCCATCTAGGTAGCCATTTGGGGATGCTGTCCAATTAGGGGCCTCTGGTAAACTGCACTCAGGGTTTCCTGATACCACCGAAGGTCTTTTCTTCGTCTATAATAGTCTCACCCCTTCCTCCTCTGAATGAGTCCAGTAAAGGGGAGAAGCCACAGACATGGCTAGAAGATAGACCATTCTAACTGAAACAAGAGGAAAAAGAACGAGAGAGAGAGAGAGAGAGAGAGAGAGAGAGACTTGATGCTTTTTCAAACCTAAAAAAAGCCTCCCCAATTCACATACCATAAGGTTTACCCATCCAAAGTGTACAGTCATTATCTGTACTCACAAATGTCACCACTCTAATTACAGAACACTCTCACTACCTAACAAAGAAACCCCTTAGGAGTTACTTCTCACCCTTCCTCAGCCCGGTTACCTTCTAATTATAGCATTACGAGACATCGAGGCAGCGTGCTTTGGCAGAAGACAGTGTGCAATTTAAAACACATTTTACTTCTTGGAGACTTTGAGTTACATAAATCAGCCCAATGTCACAGACTTCTCTAGCATAGCTGGGCTCCTGTATACAATAGTGTCTCGTGCAAACAGGACCCTGAAGTGAGCATCTATTCTACAGGCTGGCTTTCAGAGCACTGCTATAAACACGAGTTCAGGGGTAGCGTTGTTGCGAGGGGCAGAATTTGGGGAGTGAGGACAGACTCTCAGGTTCCAAGTTTTGTCCAGAAGTCTCCAGTGGAAAATCCCTTCGGTTTTGTGGAGGCCAAGTCCCAGATTTAAAACACAAGGGCGTCCCTGAGAAGGACATCTCCTTATTAAGACTGGAACATATTCCAGAGAGAATCTGTGGATAATAACCAACCCTGGAAAACGTCCTCCAATGCGAAGGGGAATCCTCAGTGCTGGGCTGTAGTCATTTGGAAGTGGACTTTCCCCCTTTGTTTCTAACTCGAGTTTCACGGTGCATTCCATTACTAACCAGACCAGCATCAACAACATTCAAGAAGGGCTCTGATCTGCTGCGTTGTCCTGTGATGGTGAAGCTGTCCTTCCATTCTCTACAGAGTGTAAGCCTGTAAACCTCCTGTAAGGGTACAGGGAACACTTGAAAGCACAAGCCTGGCTTTGGAATCCACAGTTTGGTGATGAGGCTGACTTATTTTGTAGGAAGAGCTCCCCCTGAGAACACTGCACGAAGGGGCTTGTCTGCAGGTGTGGTTGGACCCATCAGGGTGGGTGGAGGCTAGGAGGAAGGAGCCATGCAGCTTCCGGTGCAGGGTGGTTGGCTGGAGGGCGAGCACGGAGAACCGCAGCCTGCAGTTAGGTAGTGGGACTCATCAGGTAGAACAGCTAGTGGCAGTTGGGCAGAAATGAGCAGCATATCTGCAACAGCTCACATCCGGAAACAGGTTAGATTTTGCAATTTTCAAGTGTTCCCTGTAAGCCCCACACAGCTCCCACGTTGTTGAAAACCTGGTATCCTGCAGAGCAGAGACAACCTCACAGTCACAGGAGTGATTCTTCTCGAGAGGCTGAAAGCAGCCCTCCCCTGGGCCATGTGAGTGGCTCCACTTATGGCCCTGTGGCAGGATGGGGTTGGCGGTGAGCTCCAGCTGCAGATGTGGGGATTGGTATTCTGTCTAAGCTCCACCCCCCAGGTATCTGGCAACAGCCAGGTATGCTCCGTCCCAAAGGCACGTGGGGATTTAAACTTGCAGGGTGCTATGAGTCTGATGTGTCCCAGAAGCTGTTCTCTCTGTGTGTTCCCAAGATGTCTTCACGTACAACAGCCAGGACTGGAGGTGTTCGTCAGAGGTGGACACCTGACTCCGGCAGCCAGCCATTCAGCATTGAGCTTCAGAATGAGATCGAAATGGATTTGCTGCCCAAACTTCCCGCCACGGCAGTGGCCATGGCTTTCTACTGGAGTTCTTCGAGCAGAGGCTGAGGATGGTTGTTAGATCGATGGTCCAGCAGTGTGCATTAGACGCACAGAGCACACGGGAATGGCTGGAATGTATCCTGAGGGCGGGGCAAGCTGCTGCTCTCAGAGAATAACACTGAACCTTACAGGGTGTCTCCCCCAAAATACGACTAGAGAGGAAGCAGCTTGGCCCATCCGGAATGTTGACCTTCAACAAGACAACATATCTGGACTCTGTTCATTGTCATGCTGGCCCAAAACAAATGGAGGAATGGGCTCTGTTCTTCAATACACGGAACAACAAAAAAATTAGATTCATGTAGGGACAAAAGCCTAGAAAAGTATCTGACCTCCCAGGGCCTCGCTGTGTTCTTGTTGGTTACTCTCAACTTCAATGTAGTCAAGGACTCTCAGTAAAAGTGAGTCACCCTCTCACATGGAAACAGAGAAACAAACTCAAGTTCACGTGGCAGCTCTGGCTTAATAGGTTGGGGAGAGCCTGGATGCAGTAGCTTTTATAAGTCCACAGATGATGCTGGTGTACACATCTGTTGGAAAATCATGTCCCTGGTGATGTCACACAGGCTTCTTTCAAAAGACAGGCCCTTCAGATAGCTTCCAGATCACCCCAGAGGTTCAGGAAAACAGCCATGAAGTGGTTGATTCGGCACTGTGGTCATGCATTTTCCTCTCTGAGTCACCGTAGTGTCCTGTACACCATTAGGGGCACAACCCAGATTCGAGGCTTCCAACTTCATCCCCTGGAGGGCAGTTTGACTGAAGTGGTTACAGAGAAGTGGAAAATAGCCAGAGGTAGGGAAGGGTTGTGACAAGTGGGATGGATTTCAAAGAAGTCTGTCTGAAGGGGCAGAACGGCCGCTGGTTGCTCTGGTCTCCGAGTGCCGATTCAGGAGCCTCCATAGATCTCATAACCTGAACCTGGGTTTGTTTAAGTCAAACCATTTCCAGGAAGCCTCAGCTTGATCCAGGGATGTGCTCTCGTCTGTTAAACAGACAAGACTCAACTTGTTCAAAAACAGTGAGTTAAAGTCCGGCGCATTTTGAGGCTTTTTTTCCTAATATTTTCCTGAGCTGTTAATACCTTGTTTCTTCTGGGGTTTTATTGCATTCTTTGAATGAAGGGTCTTTGCAGGGACAAGCAAGTTAAGGATCTCCAATGCCTGGTGACCTTACAAGAGAAACGGGAGACAGAAATGGCGTGTGATCTTGAAGGGTAGAGGTTGGTATGAAGCACCCAGGAGTATAAGGAACGTAGGAACATTTTTCCTAGTACCTTTGTGGAGGCCATCCCCTACATGCATCTTTCTGAAGACTTGTGTCCTTCCAAAGCATAAGGCTTCCTGATGTTAGATGCCACACACACACACACACACACACACACACACACACACACACACACCGCTAATGAGGGAGCTGTAAGCATAGAGGCTGGGATCTTAGAGGATGGAGAGGGCAAATGGGGAATAGGGATGCCTAGACTGGGCCACAGACCCACTCAGCACCCACCATCTCCTTTCTTAAATCCACATCGCTTCCATCCAGATCCTGGAGTTCAGCTGGGGTTCTGCTCTGTCAACTCAAGTGGCAGGAGGAGTCAGTTGAGATGTCCCATTCCAACCCCTACTCCCATCACTGTCCTCACAAGAGTCAAGCCCTGTACTTCCACATCAACAAAACCCCTCATCTGGCTTCTGTGCTGGACCCAAAGCCAATAGCTTTAGGGTGCCTGTCCTTTGATCACCTGCTTTGACATTCTCTCTGTCCAAACTCACAAGTCCAGGCTGCTCTGGTCCATCAATTTCAACCGCTATCTCAACTTAATTGTAGGTCTGGACCGCACGCCTCCATATGGCCTACACCAAGACTTCCTACTTCCCTCCTGAAATCCCTTCTGTGAAGAGAGATTTATCAAGACGATGTGAGGCACCTGTGAGTTCTGGCAGCGCATCCCTGTGGCTTTCCCATGCTCCTGCCTCATGCGTACTGAAGTAAACTCTGAGACGTGATTGATGCCAGTGACCCCTTCCCCACAGGATGGACTTCAGCACTCCAATACCGCTAACAACATATCATTAGCATTCCTGAGAGTGATAATTCTAGCTGTATCCTGAGTGAATTCTCACGGTGACTGCGACTGTGTCTACAGCAGAATCCTCATTTCCAGAGATGTTTGGGTTATGCGTCTGTCAGGGTTTATTTCCTAACCTACAAAGCCGACACTCCCGGGGAAGGTATCTTCTTTTGATATTGCTTTTGATAGAAAGTCGGACTTATACTATTTCCAAAGAAATATAAAAAGGCAGGCAATTCATGATTTCAAGGATAGCAGATCCGTGGCTACCTTGTTTTTAAAATCCCTTGATCAGTTTCATGATGACCTTTTGTGGATGGGATCCTGGAGAATTCTCTGCCTTTTTGGTGGTATTCAGGGAGTGTTGGTTCCAACAAGATGAATCAACATTGGCCTCCTTGTGTCCTGCCCTATCCCCCTCCCTCCCTCCCATGCAGCAATGGCACTCCAAATTTTATTTTTTTTATGCTGGTTAGACACATTCCCTTCACCTCCCTTCCCATCCACCATAATAGAATGCTCTAGCCATGTGCCTTGATGTCGAAGGTCAGACGGGACACACCTGTTGGACACATCAGTCTTGCCAAATACGAACCACAGAGGAAAACGAAGAAGACAGATAGCAAACTGTTCCCTGGTATAAGGAAGGGCTGTCTTAGCTTCAGACTGAGAGGTCAAGGAACTCGTCATTGGAAGCTAAGCAGTCCTTCACAAGAATGTGTGCTTGAGTGTCAGATATGGTACATCCATTCGGAGGCGACACAGCTATGAGCCATGGGGGCGGGGGGACACCGCAAGACCCAAAATAATAATTTCACTGTGAATCACGGGAAGCTTCGCTCTCGAAATAAAATCTTCCCAGCCGTGATGTCATATAATTACTAATTAAAGCAATTATGTCCTCATGTTGTAATGTTCTAAAAATGTTATTGTTACAGCCCTAAAGCTGATGGAATTCACCAGATCGCCCTGGGATGACAGCAGGGTTCTGAGCTCAACAGTCAAAATTGGCTCTCGAGGCAAAGTGCCATCAACACATGCCGGATTCCCTCAGGGTGGAGGGGGTGGTTGTTGGATGGAACAGGTTGACACACAGTCCCTCTCTCCCTTGCTGAGTCCTGTCTCTCACTTGCTCCTCAAGCCCAGAGCCCTTTGTTCACATTCCTACTTTGTTTCCCTCCATCTTTGAAAATCTCACCCATGTTTGATGAATGTGGGCGGGTTATGTATCATCAGCTTTCCTGGATGGTTAAGATGGTCTATCTTTGGCTCCAGTTCTCTCTCTCTCTCTCTCTCTCTCTCTCTCTCTCTCTCTCTCTCTCTGTATGTGTGTACCTGAATGTGTACACCTGTGTGTGCATGTATACAGATGCACATGTGTGTATGTGTGTACCTGCATGTGTACACCTGTGTGTGCACATATACAGATTTACATATGAATGTGTATGGAGGTCCACATGAGGTGACATTCTTCAAGGGCCTTCCACCTCTTTTTTTTTTTTTTTGAGACAGGGTCTCTCTCACTGGTCTGACATTTGCCAAGTAGACTAGGCCAACTGCAGGCGTGTACCACCACACTTGACTTTTGTTTACATGGGTTCTGGGCTTTGAATTTGGGTGGAGGCAATCCCTAGACTGAGCCATCTCTTAGCTTGCTGCTTTGATTTTGAATGGAAGCCTATAGGGCCTCCTGGGCTTAGGTAGGGCCTGGCCTTTACACTCTGAAGTAGAGTGGGACAGAAGAAAAATTGAATGGAGGGTTTAGGGATAGATGCCATGCTGGAGAAAGATCTAGAAGAAATAGTTGAGAACTACATGGAATTGATAAATGTTCCCCTATGCCGCCCCTCTCCAACCACCCATCAGGATGACAAATGGATCAACCACCCTCTTCCTGCAGAGGGGCAGGCTCCTCCCCACTGAACCCTGGGTTGGGCTGGGCTGAGGTTGAGCTCCAAAATAATGTGCGGTTTTTACTGCCGACTTCTTGCAAAGTGTTATATGTATTCATAAGGGCAGACCATGTGAGCAGTGCAACCTGTGCTCATAATTCTTCTGAGGTATCTGTTCTCCAAATATTGTTTTATCCAGGGGGCGCCACCTCCAAACACTTGTAGCAACTTCCAAAAGGGCGGGGTTGTTAGATCTCAGTAGAAAGCAGGAATTGAGGCTTCGTGCTGCCAACACACCTGGTCTGCTGCTCTGTTTGCCTCTTCTTCTCACAGTGCTTGATAGGCTGTCTCAGAGAGCGGCCAGCCATTTGCTTATCCTGAAGCATGGAGCCTTCTGACTGTCCCATCCCCAACTACATGCTTGGAACTTTCTGTCAAATAACAGCTTTAATGGGCTCGACACAGATATTCAGGCAGAATAAAACTCGAGATACCTGTTAGAGGTGATGAAGGTTTGCTATATAAAGCCAGATAGATAGTAAATACTGTAGCTGTGGGAGCCATAGAACACTGTTACAGCTTTTAAACTGTGTCACCGGTGATGCCTGAATGACTGTATCTGTGTTCCAATAAAGCTTCATTTACAAAAAGTTGGTCGGTGCGCTTGTTCAAGGCTGCGGTTTGCACTAAGTGTTGGATTGAGAATCAGAGGCTGACCATAAATGTTCAGGGCCCAGAATCTAGCAAAGTCTACATGATGAAACTGCAACTTGGTAAATGTGGTGGCAAAATAATACACGGTTTGGTCATCATGTTCTTGAAGGGGAGGAGGTTATAAGAATTCATAAACTCATAGTAGGAAGTCAGGTAAACTAAATGTCCCCGGCCTCTGAGGCAGCCTGTGACCAGCATGACTCTGAGATGCCTGTGAACCCAATGCTGCTCTGGCCAGAGGGTGCAGTTCTTAAGGAGATGAGACCAGGGCCAGGCTGTTTGATTTGTACAAAGTTCACTATTGGGAGCAGCCTCCCAAGTGAGCCATTTCCCACCTGATGGGACCCTGTCCTGATGACTGTCACCTTAGAGCAACTTATACCCAACATTCTATTAAGTGGCGTTGTGCTGAGGCTGATGGGGGAGAGATTGCCATTAAATCAGGCACAAGGCAAGGGTGTTGAATCTCTCCAACCTTCTTCAGAACAGTGCTGGAAGTCTTAGCTAGAACGCAAGACAAGAGAACAAGAGAAGGAAAGACAAAAAGACACATATAGCACAGGAAAGAGGCACGGAATCCTTTGTATGATGACAACGCTCTTATATGTCAGAGACCGTAACGATCCCGCCAGAAAACTCTCTGCTCTCTCATGTCACCCCAAAGGCAACTCCAAGTGAATCAAAGGCCTTAATGTAAGCCCCAGCCCTCTGAAACTCCTAGAAAAAAAAACCAAGGAGACACTTCTTTAAAATACAGACATGGCTAAGAAATTTCTGAATAGGACTCAGTTGCTCAAGAAATAAGGCCAATAATTGATACAAGGGACATCATTCAAAATTTAAGAAATTTAACTTAATTTAAATTTTTAATTAATTTAAGAAATTAAAAAGCTTCTGTAGAGTAAAGTAAACAAGTTAGTTGAATGAGGAGAGAGTCACAGACTAGGAGAAAAATCTTTACCATCTAAACATTTGACAGAGGGCTAATAGGTAGAATACGGAAAGGACTCAAAAAATTTAAACAAGAAATTGACCAAATCAAATAACAAACTTGGAAAGCCTGGGAAGGTGACTTTGCAGCTAAGAACATCTGTTGCTCTTGCAGAAGACCCAGGTTCAATTGTCAGCACTCACATGGTGGCTCAAAACAGCCCCATAACTTCAGTTCCAAAGGTTTGGATAATCTATTTTGATTTCTACAGGCACCAGGCACACATGCGGTTACATGCACAAATATGCCAGCAAAACACCCATACACATAAAACAATATGTAGATCTAAAACATTAAAATGACCTAAGGAGTCAAACAGAAGAGAAGACGTGGTAAGTAGAGTTTTAAACCTGCTCGACATCCTTAGCCATCTGGGAAGTGTACATTGATACTACTGGGTCTCACCCCTGTTAGAATGGCCATCACCAAGGAAACAGACAAGGAGAAATGCTGGGGAGGATGCAGAGCAGGAGGGACCCTTATCCACTGTCGGTAGCATTGTGAGGAGCTCCATCCACATGTAAGTCAGTGTGGAGGGACTCAGGTGATGCTACATCCTACGACAGGGATACTGGCTTATCCATATTTATTGCCGCCCTTTTTAGAAGCAGCCATCAGCCCAGATGTCCATCAACAGACAAATGAATAATGGAAATGTGGTCTGCATTCTCAATGGAATTTTATTCAGTCATAAAGAAAAATGAAATTATTCAATTTGCGGGAAAATGGGTGGATCTGGAAAGTATCATCAATATTATATTAAGTGAGGTAACCCAAGCTCAGAGAGACGAATACCATGTGTCCTCTCTCATACGTGGATCTTGGCTTCTAATTTCTAAATATGCATGTCTGCGTGTGAATACAAGTGTGTAGACGCTAGGGATGTAGGAAGGGACCAGTGAGAGGAGGACTTTAAAGGGGTTTTGAAGAGCAGCAGGGAGGGAGAAAATAGGAAGGGAGGCAGGGAGATGGGGATGGGTGGGCAGGGGAGGGCCAACCAAAGTCTGAAGGTATGGAAGTGCTATACTGTGTGTCAGAAAACAAGAAATAAGGAAAGGAGAGAGAGAGAGAGAGAGAGAGAGAGAGAGAGAGAGAGAGAGAGAGAGAGAGAGAGAGAGAAACAATGCCTTCAGGTTAGGCTCACTTAGAAGTAAATAAGATGTAGTTGCATTACTTACAAATAACATAAAACCAAATCCAATAGTTATGAATCACCTTTATAACCCTTCAACAAGTCACAAAACCTAACCTAGGAATATCAAAATCCCGTCAAATTTCTGTTTGGGTCACTAGAAACTAACAGCAAAAATCACTGGAGGGAGCTCTTGGCAGGTGGACCCCGGGTGGGCTGGCTGGGGATGTAAGCAACTGCTCCTCTGTGGAGGCCGGCCAGGCTAGGGATGCTCTCGGTGGGAAAACTTGTCATCTGTGTCTCACTGTCTGGATTAAGAGGCAGACACGGTTGTACTCTGTTACCCAAGGAACCCTGTGGTGGCTGACATGGGGACAAAGAGATAACAGAGCCATTACTGTATCACCCTGATGTCCTAGAGGGCTGGGTCAAGGTGGTCCAGGCCTTGGACACAGGGCACAGTTCTCTTAGAGTGATCATGGATTAGGTTCTGGTGCACACACTGCACCAGACCAATGTGGTCTCTTAGTCTTAGGCTTGATCCTAGAAGAGGCTATGAATCCTCTTTGGATTCTAGACTCCAGTCCCAGTCCCCTATCTTCCTATATGCCTTTGGTGTCTGGTGTCTATACATTCTGATGAACCCCTGGCAAAGTCCACATGCAACATCTGGGAGATCAGGTAGGACATCTGGAGACCCCTTTACTCTTTCATGGGTCTGTCTTCATTGGCCTGGTCCTTTTTCTCTTAAACTATGCTTGTCTGAGCCCAGAGTTCTCACAATTTGCTGTTAGGAGGGGTTTTCCAGTCCCAGCCAGGATAACTCAAGTGTTATGATCCTGTCTGGCATGGTTCCCAACTCCCCTCCACCCACAGTGGCTCCTCCAGTAGTCGTTCACCACAGCGTCCAAAAGGGGTGCTTCCTTACCCTCAGAGAAGGGGCTTGGTCGTCTTCCTTCATTCCCAGGTTCTCTGGCAGCAGCACAGGGACTTTTGGACATGTGGCAGGGTTTGAGTATTACCCAAAGGGCAATGGGAAGCAACGGGACTCATAGACTTTGGAGGAGCAATGATGATTGAATATGAATGCACATGGTCATCGTACACTTGAGATGGAGAGTGGAGGGGAGTGGGGGAGGCAGAGAGAGAGTCAAAGCAAGCAGGGGTAGGTAGTGGGGGAACTTGTGATGATAGGATTTTTGCAGAAGACTGGCCGCTGAGGGCTGGTTACCAGGGACGGAGCAGAATGAGGAGGAAGTCTGTTAGAAGAGGGGACCCCAGAGCACCCTGCTTCAGGCCCCATACTCAACTATTGACAGGAAATCTTAGGAGGGGGAGGAGGAGGAAGAGGAGGGAGAAGGGGAGGAGGTGGGGGAGAGGGAGGAGGAGGAGAGACTAGGGTGGGAGGGGCCTTGCTTCCCTCAAGGGAACAGGGACCTGTACAAAGCAGGACTTGTGTCCCGCTGTCTGAGTTAGCAGCTGGACACTCCTTGGTGGGAGATGAGTTTTCTCCCCCACCCCCACCCATGATTCCAAATGAAAACCTCCTGGTTGCTGAGCCTTCTATGTGTGTCCATCTCAGTCTCTTTCCCCAAGTTGTGGAGAGTCACCGCATCTGCTTCCTCTCTTGAGAAGAGATTCACACCCCACCTCAGTCTTCCCTTGAGACCCTCTCTTTTTGAGAGCAAAGTGGTTCCTTTTGGTTGAAATTGTCCAGTACACCCCTGCTGTTCTCATAGGCCTTTCCCTGTGTGGCATTTCTGGCTTGGCCTCGCCTGGTGACTCTATGGACACCCCAGGCCATCTCTGCCTGGTGTTAAGTCCATGTCTGCTATACTGTTGAGAGGAGCAGGAGGCAGGCAGGGCCTCTCAGGGCATAGCAGAGAAAGTCCTGGGCCAGTATCCCGCACACTTCTCATTCATTCCAGGATGCTGTAGTTTCCAGCACCTCTCAGAGTGGCCATGTGGCACGTAACCAAGGGCATCAGCTGGCTGAGCATCTGCTTCTATAAGATTCTCTCTCGGGTTTCACTCAAAGAGCTTTCCTAACCTAATTATGTGTGTCAAGTCTGCTCCTCTGTTAACCTTCCCAAGCAGTCACATTTAGATGGCTTTATGGTCTGTCTCCGGGAGTCTCCTTGTTACCCTAGACGTGACTGATTACCAAGCTACAGAGCTGAACTGTGCAGCTTGCTGACCCGAAGTTAGAGTATGGGCAGTGATTGGACCTTGGCACAGACTTGCTGTTTTGGGCTCTGTCTCTGCCTTGGTGTATTAAGCTATAGATAATGGCTGACATGTTCAGCAAATTACAGAGTGACCTGCACAGGCTGTGAGTGAGGAGTCTGGAGGTGAGCTTGCTTGAGAGAAAGTCCAGCAATTAGCTCTGGAAGTCGATCTCCTCCCCCCACTTCTCGGCCCTCAGTGCCCCACCCCCGAGCCCCAGGTTAAGTGAACAGATTCCGAGTTAGCCCGGTTCACTTAGCCATCAAGATAAAATCAAGCACATCATTTCTCCAGCAATCCCTGGGAGAGAATGAACATTCTCCCCCCCCCCCTTTTCTTTTGGCTCCCTCTCTCTCTTTGCAGCTGTTTCTCATCTGGAACCAGCATGGTCGTGCGAGGAATGGCTTTTAGGTTGATTTTGGATGCTCACGCCCAGTTACTTGATGTCTTATGAACGACTTAGGAAGTCGTTGCTGAGTTTCTTTATGGTTTATTGAGCCATTTCTCTTCCCGGTGATCTGTCCTAGGCTTCCCATGTGCTGTCTTTTCTCTTTGTTCTGAGGAATTCTGGCAGAGTGTACACTTGGAGGCACGGCCCAGACTTCATCAACGTGAACATTCTTTGAATGTTAGGCGGGTGGCCACACATGGGCTTCCAGCCAGGTCGCAACGTTACTTTCTTTCTGTTCTTGTTCTAATAGATAAAGCTAAACATCAGAAAGTCACCTGACAGGGCAGGTAGGTAGGATGGGTCATCTCCATTGTCCCCTGGCCTGGATTTGGAGTCATTGAGGAGAAGAACTTCTGGGCATGTCTGTGAGGGTGTTTCCACGGAGGCAGAACTGAAGAGGAAGATGGACCTCGATGACGGTGACACATCTCCGGGACTGGGAAAGGGAGAAAGGGAGAAAGGGAGAAAGGGAGAAAGGGAGAAAGTGGACAGAGAACCAGCATTCATCTCTCTCTTCTTGGATATAATGCAGCCTCACCCTTCTGACACCATGTTCTCAGCATCATGATAGACCATGGAATGGTGGGTCAAATTCAAACCAAACCAAACCAACCAACTGACCAACCAACCAACCAACCAACCAGCCAGCCAGCCAGCCAGCCAGCCAGCCAGCCAGCCAGCCAGCAGCCAACCAACCAACCAACCAACCAACCAGCCAGCCAGCCAGCCAGCCAGCCAGCCAGCCAACCAACCAACCAACCAACCAACCAACCAACCAACCAACCAGCCAGCCAGCCAGCCAGCCAGCCAGCCAGCCAACCAACCAACCAGCCAGCCAGCCAGCCAACCAACCAACCAGCCAGCCAGCCAGCCAGCCAGCCAGCCAGCCAGCCAGCCAGCCAGCCAGCCAGCCAGCCAGCCAGCCAGCCAACCAACCAACCAACCAACCAACCAACCAACCAACCAGCCAGCCAGCCAGCCAGCCAGTCAGCCAGCCAGCCAACCAACCAACCAACCAGCCAGCCAGCCAGCCAGCCAACCAACCAACCAACCAACCAACCAACCAACCAACCAACCAACCAGCCAGCCAGCCAGCCAGCCAGCCAACCAACCAACCAACCAACCAACTAACCAACCAACCAACCAAAACCCCTCCCTTAGAAAGTTGAGTTGCTTTTGTTAGCAATGAAGAAAGTAACTCACAGAGCAGAGGAAACTTTAGAAAAAGTTTTATTTTTCTAAAAAAAGTTCATCAGTATTCAGCCATAATAAAAAAATGACTGGGCAAAAGCAGCTCTGATCTGTAATAAAGATTAGCCTGGTTTTATGAGGTGGGCCATTTTTCTGGTCAAGAAAAGTTTAAGAAAAATAAATCACTATTCTCTCTTTGGTTGATAACCATCTGGTGGCACTGGGTGCTGGGCACGGTGTGTATTTTGGGGGCTCACAGAGGAGAGCTGTAAGGTCCTCCGCCCTGTCCTGCAGTTAGCCCTCCTCCTAACGAGGAGAAAAAGGAGACTCGTGTTCTCAGTCTCCCGTTGCCCTCTTAGAGCCAGCCTGTCTGGGTCTCTTGCCAAAAAATGTTTTTAACTCTTCAGTATTTACGAGACCAGAGTAAATAAGGTTTGATGGGAGAGGACCAGCATTGCAGATGCAGCTATGTGCCCATGGTGCCTGTGTATACTGAGCCCTGATCCATAAATCCACAGATATTAGGGGAGCTTGTGAGATTCGTACTCAGAACCTGAAACTGCCCCTGTGGGAGTATTTATACCATGGGAACTGGCAGGTGGGGAGGCCAGGTCTCCAAATCCAACCACTCACGAGATTGTGTGATGGTTTGAATAAGTTTGGCCCAGGGAGTGCCATTGTTTGGGGGTGTGGCCTTACTGGAGAAGTGTGTCACAGTGAACATGGGCTTTAAGACCCTCATCCTAGCTGCCTGGAAGCCAGTCTTTTCCTGTTTGCCTTCAGAACAAGATGTAGAACTCTCAGTTCCTCCTGCACCATACCTGCCTGGATGCTGCCATGTTCCTGCCATGATGATAATGGACTGAACCTCTGAACTGGTAAGCCAGCCCCAGTTAAATGTCCTTTATAAGAGTTACCTTAGTCAGGGGGTCTCTTCATAGCAGTAAAACCCCGACGAAGACAGATTAGGTAAGACAGAAGCTGGACAGAGCAGAGTTTAAGCTACACCCTGGGCTCACTGTGCTTCTAGTGCCTAGGGCAAAGTAAGGCATTTGGTGCTGGGCATTGCTCAAGGGTTGCTTTGCAGAGCAGGTAGGTAGCCACTGTTGGGGCTTTGGGCACTGCGTCCTTTCCCAGTTGCCTTTGCATCTGAGACTGGCCCATGCCTATTCAAGTTTTGTTGAGTTCTGAGCCCATTCCAATCCTTCATTGTCACCCACCTGGAACCAAGCTTGAGAGGTACATTCTTGGGACAGCACACAGTCCCTAAGAATCTTGGGTGTTAAAGCTGTTTGACACCCTATTCCACTGATCCAAATTCTACATGTTCATGGTGAGGTTCAGGGGAAAAGCCCGAGAGGTAAAGTGAAGTAGGATGTGTTTCAAAGCTTCCATTTCAATCCTTATCAGTGACCTCATCCATCTCAAAGAATGCCGATGTACAGGTGTGTGTGGAGAGGCTTAGACAGGCTTTGGGGCAGGGGAATCTCGGGTTCTGGATGTAGAAGGCATGGTGCTTCCTCCCATGGCTCACCAAGGCTCACCATGTCTATTGGGAACCAGAATCAGATGTTCTGTAGACTCAGACCAGATGTTGCCATACCCTTAGCCAGACCTTGGTTCTGGCTGAGTTGCAGCCCAGGTGGGCAGACCCAAGGCCGTCTCTCACCGTTTTAAGAACCTACTTGGTGTTAGCCAACCACAGATTTGACACCACCTATCCATTGCATCTCATCCAAACATTTGGTTCCTTTATCTTGGCCCCTCCGTGCCAGATGCACTTAGAGGAATCCATTCTCTGCAGATGGAAAGAATATTTTGTGACTTTCATTTACCAGCTGTCTGCTAGACCAAGCCTTGGCTCTGAAGGGAATTATACAGGACTTGCACTTTGGTCATCCAACCCTGTACATGGGTCTCCCTCCACTCCTCCATTTCAAGGGAGTGGGGCACCCCTCTACAGTTGAATCCTCACCACGTCAAAGCTTGCATTACTCTTTCTTGTTTTAAAATCTGCCTTTCTGCTTTCAGTGGCTCCACAGTCAGAATCCAGCAGATAGTTTAGGGAAAGGTAGCAGATTCATGGACTCACTAAAGTGTGGAACCTTCATGAAAGGGGACCCAGCAAGACATCCATCCCAGTGGGTCTCAGCCAGGGGTGACTGTCCCCATATGTCTCAGTTGATTCCAGCTCTGATCAAGGTGACAGCCAATTCTAACCTTCACCCTAGAATATGGCCTATTATGCAGAAAGATGAGGTCCTGCATATAGTAGGAAGGGTAACGCTATCAGAGGCTAAGGATGAGGAGGGGAGGGGGCCGGGAACTTCCGGTTCAAGGGGACAGAGGTCCTTGTCTACAGGAGGAGGTACTTTGAGGTTTATTGTTCAGTACAGCGACTGTAGCCCATGATAATGTAAACATAGAAATAACCATGAGTGGGGCTGGGGTGATGCTTGGTGGTCAAAAGCACTGAGTAGACATAAGGACTGGTGTTTGGACCCCACACCTGCATGACTAGCTGGGCATCCAACACATGTTTGTAACCCATCTTTTGGAGGGAATAGAGACAAGATCTCTGGTTTCCAGACATGGCAAGAAAATGTAAATTCCAGGTTCCGAAAGAGACTGTCTCAAGGGACCAGGTGCAGAGTGATGGAACAGGGCAGCCGGCGCCCTCTTCTGGCCACCACAGGAACACACACACACATACACACACACACACACACACACACACACACAGAGAGAGAGAGAGAGAGTGTGAGAGAGAGGGAGGGAGGGAGGGAGGGAGAGAGAGAGTGGGTGTGTCATTCAGGCACACACAAATAAATAAGTATTAAAATAAATTGTCTACCACCAAAAAAATGCTAAGCCAGGGGTGATGGGCATGTTAACCAGTTGCTAAATCACTGCATGGTACCCATAAGGAGAAGCAACCCTTTGTGGTCTATAAATGCAGAGCCACAATTTGTCAATTGCAAGTAGCATTAACGATACAAAAAAATCAGGCACAGTTCTCTCATTAATCATGGCCATTAATCACATTAACACATGCAGAAATACTGCTTTGGACACGAGGGATAAACCACCTCTTCAGAGTCTACCCTCTGCTTCTTCTGTCTCCAGCCTCTTGCTGACTCCTGTTCTGGGGCCAGGTAATTCTCTGGCCTCCAGGACATTCACACTGTGTTGAGAGCATGGCTTTTAGGCGTTCCTCATGATCGGCTGGCACGGGGGTCCTGCCAGGGAGACAGAGGAGCAGAGCCAAGCATGAATCTCTTAGATCCCGCCGAAGAGCTGATGTTAAGGCATGTGGGGGAATGGACGCTTGGGGACTGTTGTTACCAGCTCTCTGAGAAGCTGGATTTCCTGCAATGAAAATACGGAACATCCTGCTTCAGTCAGAGAAGGGTTGGGGGTCTCATGGGGAGCGCTTGACACGCTGCCCAAACCACAGCCCTAATCACCGAGGCACGTGGCTCGCACTTGCATGGCTGTGTGGATGTGAGCCTCTCTTCGGCTGGAAACTCTGAGCAGCCTCGCTCTGGAGAAAGAGAGTTCTCTCTTTCCTCCACACACATGTCAGCAAAGGCTTTACTTAAGCAAATGCCACCTGCCCCGGCCTGGACACTTGTCTGCACCACAGAGACCTGCGCTGAGTGCCAGCAATGCAGGCCTGTTTTCTCTGAGGGGGGCGGACCCCAGAATGTTGACACCCTGTGGTTGTTGCTGTAAGGATAATGTTCTACATTAATAACATGCCTCTCCTCCAGATGGGTTCCTGAGTGCCCTACAGGCTGAGGTAAATAGCCACCCTGAGTTATAAGAATTTATCGTGCCCATCGCGACTCATGGCTCCTGGATGAGTCACAAGCTTTTGTCCACATGCAGAAATGAGGCTGAATTGACCAAGGGTAGAGAGTAAAGCACAAGAAGCTGACCAAGGCCTGGCTGGAAAGATGTGAGGACCACAGTCACTGTGCCACCGAGTGAGAGTAATGAGTCAGAGCCAGGGGTAAGGAATGGGGGACAGGTCAGTGAAGAGATTGTGTCTAATAATTTAAAACTGCAAAGCCACACAGGACTCTAACTTAGAAACAGAAAGACGTCAGATGTAGAGGGCCATGCTTGTAATGCTAGCACTGGGGAGGCTGAAGTAGGATTGCTGCAAGTTAAAGGCAATCTTGAATTACATAAAGTTCTAGGTCAGCCTGGGCTACAGAATGAGAACTTGAGATCTTGAAATCTTGTCTCCTCTGCCCCCAAATAAAAGGGCAGAGGAGGAAGGAAGGAAGGAGGCAAGGACAAGAAGAAAGTGGAGTGTGTGTGTGTGTGTGTGTGTGTGTGTGTGTGTGTGTGTGTAAGTTTCTAGTCTGATGACAGAGGCTAGAAGTTTGAGGGCAAAAGCTACAAGTCTGAGGGCAGAGGCTATAAGTCTGATGGCAGAGGCTAGACGTTTGAGGGCAAAAGCTACAAGTATGAGGGCAGAGGCTGTAAGTCTGATGGCAGAGACTACAAGTCTGAACTCAAAAGCTGCAAGAACCAGAGATGGCTCCAAGGTTCATCTCTGGGAGGTGATAATAATGGGGTGGGGTTCCTGGTGCTTTGGGGGAGTTAAGCCCTTGGGTATCCATCATTTCTTTGGTACTTTATTTTGAGCCACAGTGTGGGTTGCTGGGAACTGAATCTGTCCTCTGTTAGGGCAGCCTCTGGAGCTATCTTTCCAGCTCCAGTAAGAAAAACCTTAAAATCGAAACCTCTCAAATTCTTCTATGACCCCAAGCAGACATAGTAGTCCCTTGAGCTCCTCCTCCTTGTATCTGGCTGTATCTGGGTGCTTCCTTTAGGTGTCTTTCACAGCTCTTTTCTGCCTTTCTCAGGATTAATTATATCAACCACCTTCCAGAGTGCTGAGTAACTTTAATTTTTTAAGCCTATTTTTAATGATGGTTCTTAAATGTTTTAACCCCCCCTTTAGCCCACCACCCACCAGAGGTAGTGGGAAAGAAAGGATATAGGGGAAGGGACTAGTTTAGAAAGCTTTTTTTTTTTGAGCAACTCCCGTCTGTGTTTTCTAGAAATTGGCAGTTTATTTACAGGTTAGTAGTAGTAGCATCTCAATCTACTTGTAAACATTTTATGGATATGTCTATAGTCCAGTTCGGTAGAGTTGGGATAGTAAACTCAAGTCAGCAATGATGACATGACCTAGCGGAGACAGCCAGGCCTCAGTCTTGGCACTAGTCAGCAGGAGGAACTAGGAGGGACATCAGAAGTTCTTAGCTGTGCCTCTCTCAGTGAAGCCATGAGACCCACAGACTGTTGTACGGTTAGTTCTATAAGTGAGCCAAGCATAGTTTCTGCCACTGTCTATGGAGTTCTATTTTTTTTTTTTTTCCGGAGCTGGGGACCGAACCCAGGGCCTTGTGCTTCCTAGGTAAGCGCTCTACCACTGAGCTAAATCCCCAGCCCCCTTGGAGTTCTATTTTTATTATCTCTAAAATCACGTGTCCTCTATGGGTCATGCTTCAGCATGAGCATCTGTCCCAGTTGACGTCACTCTGCCAACCAGCCCGAGTCCACAGAAGCGGCAAGGAACTATAGTTCACCACCAGAAGTTTTGTGGTGCATTTCTCTCTATGGAGTCCCAACAAACGGAGCTCAGTTGTGCAATGTAAGGCGGACCAGTACATACATACATGTCATTAGCCAAGAATCCTTCATCACGTGTCTTTTCACGTGCTTGCTTTAGTAGAACACCCTTTCACCTGTGTCTGCTTCAGTGAAACATTCCTTCGAGAGTCTGCCTTAGCCTTTCACCTGTGTCCACGTCACGAAAACACTCCTTTTACGTGTTTGCCCCAACAAAACACCATGCAACACAACTGACTCGCCAAAGGACCCTTAAGTTTGCTCTTCAGTGCTGAGCGAGGATGTGGGCAGGACCTGGGGGGGAGCAGCCACACTTGGGCTGCCAGGGAGGGCAGCTTCCAGGTAGCCTTTCCTCTTCACAACTGTGATGAATAGGAAGCAGGGGCATCTGGAATTTGCTCTGGCTGCAGTGCAGAGGGTGTAAGATACTCAATAGACTGTCCACCCTGAGGTGCTGGTGGTGAGAAGGCTAGGCAAGACCCGTAAACATGCTTAGAAGCCTGAGGATCTGCCCTGGAGCATGGGGGCGCCATCTTGGAACCAGCCATGTACATCCTGACATGGAGGGGGTGAATGGCCTGCTGGTGTCATCGGAGAGAGAGGAATGGTGAGATCTGCAGCTGTCAAGCAGGTGTTTAAAGTGGAAATGGCCCAGCTGTGCAGATGATGGACCAAAGGATGTTCCTGCTAGTTTCCTTTTAACCGAATGAAGGCGGGTCAGAGAACATCGGGATGCTTGAGCTCTTCCACATGAGTTGGAACGTGAGGAAGATTTTGGCAACTGGTTGGAACGCTGCCTGCTAGCCTGTGGAGATCCTTTGCAGCCTGCTGGGCAGGGTGTGGTTGGACTGGGGACGTTTGTTTCTTTGCTCTTCTTCAGGGTGCCAAGAATCCAGGAACAAATGCAGGAAGCATATAGGAGATTTGATTTCTCATTCGACAGACCCTCGTAGTACCATGCGATGGCAAGCCTGCCCCTCTGGACTGAGGATTGAATGCCCTTAGCCACCTTCCAGGTACAGGGGTGTGGGTGGTGAGCCTATGCTGTCAGTGTGCAGTGTTAAAGTTTACCTCTGAGTGTGTTCTCTGTACAAGTCCACATACGTGTGAGTCTATGCGTGTGAGTCTATATGGATTTAATGTACCCATGTGCAAATGCGAGTGTCTTTGTATTAATATATGTGTTGTGTGTGACTATTGACAGCAATTCCTGCTTCAACTCACCACCCCAGGGAGGAACGCATGCCTGGTTCTCCTTGCCATATTGCTCAGGAATTGAGCTAAAGACAGGCACATCTTGACCCCAACCCTGGTAAAGGAGCAGGAGGAAATGAGTGGGTGTCTATCATAGAAATAGTTTCACCCAGGGTGGAAAGGGGGTGAGGCTGAGGTGGTTTCTTGATGAGCCTAGGGAAATTCAGAGGGCAAGATTCTCTTAGGAAAGCCCAGCTCATCCAAGGAAGGGACAGTGGCTCAGGAGTTTGTGACTAGCACAGGATGTGTGGGCTCTGATAAGCTATAACTGGCAATAGTTGCCTGACCTAATTCTAATGGACAAGGGGCTCTTCTTGTCGGTAGCGCTTTCTACCCAAGGCCCATGCCATCTTGTGCAGGGACTCCTGAATGAGGCCAACAGGGCTGAGGGGACTTCTGCGTATGTGACTGGAGATACTTCCGGTTGCCAGCAGGGCCTAGTGCTAAGGATTGTGGGTGCACAATCTCATTGGTCCCCAGAGAGCCCTCAGGCAACACTGTAATATGACTGGCCTTTAGAGATGCACCCACTTCAAGACAGACCAGTTCCCTCCCGGGCAGGCCTCAGGCTTAACAAGGCCTCCTCTTCTCTGCTGTATGCAGTAGGGGTGACTCAGCCCTCTCCCAAGTCTCTTTCCAAAAGGCAATAGCAATGCCAGGCCAGAGCCAGGGTCAACTTCAGAACTCAGAATGCATGGCCATAGTTCCCCAGCGGCAGTAGCTTCCAGACGACTCCAAGGTCTGACAGACGCTGTCTCGTGAGCAGATGAATATGTCACCTTTCTCCTCAGACTCTGAAGTAGCTTTTCTGGAAGCCGTTCACCATGAGCCACATGCTCCCAGCTCTTAGCTCTGCAGTTCTGCCTGGTCTTCTGAGGCACTGGCTGATGACTACAGAGGGTACAGGCTATGCGGCTGATCCGTTTGCATCATTGTATCCAATGCCTGCCTCTTCCTCAGGCCCAGCCAGATGCTGTTATTTTTCCATACCGGTCTCAGCAGATCTGGACGGCCTGCTCCTTTTGTGGAAAGAGAGTGTGTTGAGGTCCCCCACCCACCCGTGCCCATGTGATGCTCTATTGAACAATATTCTATTCATCCCCTGTTTATGTCTCTAGAGAAAATATGCAATTCATTTAGTCTAGAAGGCTCTTCTCGGCAACCGCTGTCCATCGCTGGCAGATCGAATATCGCACTAAACATATCTCGGACCCACCCTAAACACTTGCTTGGATGTGAACCTGAGACGTGCTGAATCTAAACCCTGGCACACATGACGAAGTCTGCTGCTGAAAACATCCAGGGGCACCTGCCAGCATGCAGTCACTTTCCTTTTCCTGGAAGAGGGTGACGGGAAACTCAGACTTCAGGCTGACTGGAAGCTAAGTCTTTCCCAAACAGTTCTTTCCTGGGGCTCAGGGTTTTACTGTCACTTTGGGGCTGTTTTTCAGGGATGTGTTACTTTGTATATAGTCTTATGGGCAACGCCTTTTAAAACATGGTTACCTGTAGATGAGTATTCTGTAGATTGGGAAATAGAAACATGGATAGTTTGACTCATGGTTGTGGAGATGGCTCAGTTTTACAAGAAAGAAAACTGGATTTTGTGTCCCAGGACTCATGTGAAAAGGCCTAGCATGGCAGCACAGACTTGTAACCTCAGCAGTGGGAAGCAGGGACAGCTAGATCTCTAGGACTTGCGGGCCAACCACTCTAGTCTGACCACTGAGCTTCCGATTCAGGGAGAGACTGTGGGCGGCACCTGAGGAATGACACCCAATCTTGACTCTTCTAACATATGCACACACACCAGCACACACTCATGTGCACACACAAGCCTATTCACAAAAGGCTGAAGTGAAGTCAGTCTTCAGAAACTTCACCTCTAGCTCTTGCCTGGTCTCTTGACATCCGCCGAATGTGGGCTTCATGCTGTTTCCTCATGAAAACGCCAGGTCAAAGCAGAGCAGCATTCCCAGCTCCGCCGTTCTAATCTTCCATTAAACTCGAGGAAAACCACGATTCCCTTACAAGATGCCAGACTTAAAACACATCCAATGCGATTGCAGGTGCAGACGTCTCTGCTCAGAGATGATATCGCTGCCCTCACAAAGGCGGCAGAGCGCTGCCCTGCCTCTTGCCTCCTGAGTTAAAACAGGAGAACCTTGGTTTCCCTCCATCAGTCAGTGGATTGGTTTGGTGACCTTGAAACCAATTTGCCTTCGCTAAGTTCATTGCAGAAAAGCGCAAAGAGGCTTTCTTTCCGGTCCTTATTTTTGTTTTGTAATTTTTGTTTTCCCCTCTCACTCAGCCATTTAGAGCCTGGAACAAATGCATGAAGATATGGAAGTCCAGCGCAGCGGTTGCCTTTACAATGAATCCTTTCATGCTGCCTCCAGACGTTTCTATTCATGCGTCATGATGCCAAGTTCTGGCAAATAAGCCAAGCTGGATTAAGTTACAGCCAAGTATGTTGACTTTACCCATTCAATTTATTTTTGGCAAACTTCAGAGGGTATTTATAATAAAGTCCCATTTCGAACATTCGAGGGCCCCAGTGGAGTTCTAATAACACTGGGTATTTATTTAATGTCTAACTCTAAGAGTTCAAAGCACTTTATAGGCATTCCTTGACTGATCTTAACATCCCTGCAAGATTTTACAGCCTGGACAAGTCAATCGAGGCTCCGGGACCTGCCTGGGATCACCCAGGAAGACCAGGTTATTCCCTAAATTAATCACGCTGCCGGCACGCAGAGGCTCCCGTACCTTAGTTGGCGACTGCATTCTCTACCTCTTATCTCAGCGTCGCCCGAGAGGAGCGTATTTGTTTATTTCTCCATGGAGATCTTTAATTAAGGAAAGCCGAAAGCCCCACAAACACTTCTGTCTGTGTGTCACCGCATTAATTGGGCAAAGTATCTTTTAAATATTTTGATTCTTTAGCGATGAAGTTAACGTTCTGGTAGTTAGAGGAAAAGGAAGGCTTGGGAGTGTGTCCCATTTGGATGGGGCTATGGGACAATTCTTCCTGCAGCTTCCAGAGTAGATGTCAGCTAGTTCTGGAAGAGGTGCCCTGTGGGGCTGCGGGCCTCGGAATCATCAAAGGGTGACATCACTGATCTCAGTGGCTCCATCAGCTGCTTATGGGACACTGGCTGACATCACTGACATACCACAGTGTCTGTGGACTCCTGGCTCTAGGACACTGATTTAGCATTTGATGGGCACCGCTGACTTTTGGCAAGTGGCACTCCCATCATACTCTCTGTGACATTGGTGTTAGCAGGGATGCCACTTTAGCTTGAGTATTTAAAAGGAGGAGGCAGAAAACAAAAACAAAAACAGAAACAAAAATGGAGGAGGCAGGATCTGCAGTCATCGGCTTCCACCTGCTCAGGAGAATTCCCGTTCTTCTTGTGGTGAGCAGTGGCCCTTCAGTTTCCCAGTGGTGCCCTGAAGTACCATGGGAAGGCCACTTACAAGGACCTTTCTTGATGATCACAGAGTCAGTGTGGGCTCCAACTGCCCTGCTGAGCTTTGGGGGAATCCCATAAAAGAGAACACTTGTCCCCGCCACCTGTTTATTTTATAGCCCATATATGGTCCAAAAGCACTCCCACGAGTGTTTATAGGGGCTAGGGGTTAAGCCTCCACGCCATTGCCCGTGACTCTCCTTCCTTCATTCCCGGGGAGCTGAGTGTTAAGCACATCAGGACAGGGTTGGCATTGGGTGGGGATGAGGAGCACTGAATGTATCAGCAGACCATGGAGTCAGACTATGTTTGGCTGTGGGGTCCGTGTGGCCATGTTTGTGGGGTAAGTTTCTCAACAGTGTGTCTTAGTTTCCTCCTCCGGAACTGAGGCCAATGCCAGAAATCAATTGATTGATGAGGCAGGTGGACTGAGGTCTATAAAACTCTGAAGACCGGTCCCGGCACATGATTGATAGTTTATTGGTTTAGAGGTTAATATTGTGACTATAACTCAAGAGTCTTTTTATTGGGAACCAATGGGAAAGATTAGCAGTAAGATACCACTGTCTGGGGGTGGGGGAACGTAGATGTTAATGTCCCTGAGAACAGAGATGGGACTCAGAAGGCTGGGGCCCTGGGAATGTCAGTAAGGTGCTGTGCAGGGACAATGAGGTACCATGGCCTTCCTCAGGGTTGAGCAGGGGAGGCAGGCATCACAGGGAAGCATTTCAGGAACCTTCTTGAGACCCTAGTCTGGAAAGGCTACCCTCCAGCTAAGTATGGGCCATGATCACAGAGATGCCCTCTGGCTTCCCTTAGCTTGACACAACAGTCTCCTGGAAACAGACCATTTGGCAAGGAAAGGGTGTCTAAACCTTGTAGATGTGGCCTCCTGGTTATGGGACCTCCTGATGTTGAGGGGATCTGAGGCTCCAGCACTCTGGACCTATATCTCTCTGGGATGGGAGAGTCACTCCTCAGTATAGCAGTGGTGCTGGAGAGGACCTAGCCAAAGTCCTACTGAATCTAGAGTGTGTCCCAACCAGACAGCCCGCTTGATATATACAAAATGGCACTAGTGAGAGGTCTCCACCATCCAAGAAGTCAGCAAATCCAAGAGATGGGCTGAGGGCTTCTGTACAGTTAGCGAGCCAGGATCCGATGGAGACCCATACCGGCCTCTCTAGAGCCGCAAGTCAGGATGATCCTCTCCCGTCTCTAGACAGCTCGCATCTTGTACCTGGCCCAAAACATCACTTCCCCCAGAATGGATGTCACAGTAGAAAAGAATGGGTTTGTATCACAGTCAACACCATGCACACTGGTGTGTGGCAACATGGGGCCAGGAAGGACATAGGAACAGTATTGGATTTTCTGCTTTCTAGACTGTACACAGAAGAGAATGGCCTATGAGGCTATGGGAAAACAGCAACAAAACCAACAGACAAGTAAAATAAGCCAAACAGAGAAATGCAGTGCTAACCTGCAGTTAGGGAAAGTAAGCATCAGGCTGCAGAGAGGCTTCAACCTCTGAGAGCAGGAGCTGCTCCTGCAGAGGACCAGGGTTCAATTCCAAGTCAAGCAGTTCAAGATTGCCTGTGTCTCCAGTTCTAGGGATGCCGACGCCCTCTTCTGGACTCCGAGGGCACATGCACTCACATGTGCACATGCACCTGGGGTCAAAGGTAAACAAAAGGAATACATCTTAGAGGAAAAGGTAAGACTCAGTTGAGTTCAGGAGACCTAGTCAAATGAGTCACTCTGGTCATTCAGGATGGATCCAAAACTGTTGGGAAGGTGAGTTGCAGTTATGAGAGATAATGGCGTCTTCTTCTATCCCATGGAAGGATGTCTCCCAGGTGGTGGGATGGAGTTGTGGTCTGCCCTGGCTTTAAAGTCCAAACCCAACAGCGGCTGCCAAACTCTGACATTAATTCGAAAGGACATGCCAGAACTAAGTAATGGTGGGGGATAATTCCTTGGTTTTTAAGAGATAAAAAGGAGTAGTAAGGAGAATTCTGAATAATTAAATTACAGCCAAAAGTCCACTTACAGTCTACAAAGGAGAGGTCTTCTAACTTTCCCTGGGACATTTACAAAACCTGACTGTATATTGAACTACTTAGAAATCTCCATAAATTCCTAAGAGCAAAACATGCCATCTGAATTCTCTGACCGCAGTACAATAACACCGGAGCCCAATAACGGACAGATAAACAGGAAAGTGAGGCCACTGGAAAATGGAAACAGAGCAACACGAAACAAAACATTCCCGGGTAGATACAGGGTCAGGGATGAAATCGGGACCACAGTAAAAAACAATCTGTATGGATTTATGCAAGAGCTTGGCCCTGGTAATGCCGGGCGTTGCTTCCAAGGGCCGGAGCAGGAAACGTGGGGGCTGTCTAAAACATCTGAGAAGGGGGACTGAGTGGGAAGGATTCCACGTGGCCATTAAAAATATCTTTATGGGTGGGGGGGAGCTCATGGCACTTCCAGTCAAAAAGGCAGGTATGTGAATTCATCTGCTCTTAAACTGTGGCTGTTCACCTGGGAGTGGTGGAGAAACACTCACGTCTACTTACGGGTGGCTGTGTACCTTTCTTCTTGCGCTGGGATGTTGTGTACATGGTCTTGATGAGGATTAATTATGTACCAAAACAAACAAACGTGGAGAGGTGTGGGTGTGGGCAAGAGTAGGGAATCTGACATGTAGCAATCGATTTCCTATGGGCAAAGGAAGCGGATACTGAAGTCACTGTGTGGCACTTTGACCGAATGTAACAGTTTACAAAGACTACAGCAGCAACCTTGTTTATTTTCTCTGCACCGGTCCTTGTTGACAGCTTTCGCTGTTCAGACAGAGATCACAGGCGGATTGCTTGTGGGCCACGGTTGGTTCCAGATTCCCGAGATGAGCTGGCAATCTTCAGAAATACCTAGGCGTGTGTAAACAAGATTATTGGTGACTGCAGGGTGAGCTCGCCTACAACACCCCCCAACATGCCTCAGTGCAGAATCTACTGGCAGAAGTTTGGCTGGCAGATCAGAGAATTTAGACACCATCCTTGAAGCTTCATTACTAGGGTAGAAGTGCTTCTAAGACCCCTACTGAGGACACATTAGTAAACTCACCCAGTGGGAATGATCTAATCCTAGAAGCTGGTCCAGGGCTGGCTGCTCCTAGCTGGGCCAATCAAGGTATCCCCTGGTACGTATCATTATCCTTTTGGATGGCTGTGCCAAAACATTTTGTAAATGTTGATCCTGGGAAGCTGAGTCCTTTGCAAAAAGAGAACTGCAGGCAGCAATGAGGAGCTCAGTGTCGGGGAGGGAGAGGGTCGGTGACCACATGCTAAGAAGGGAGAGAGCTAGTAAACCTGAGGGAAGGTCCACAGCCTCCCTGAATGCTCTGCCAGGGAGTAGCCCTTTGCTGTTGAGGCTCCCTGTTGAGACTTCTGGGATTCTCTCACAGGCAACTGAGTGATTCTATTACAGGGCAAATATACTGTGCTTGGCATTGAAGAAATCAGCTTCTATGTTTGGGTTCTCAGAGTCATGCTGACCAGATGTAAAATGCAGAGAGTGGCACCGTGGTGTTTTAATTTTCTTCTTTGAAACACAAGAGCATGCAAATCTTCTATGTGAGTTGGAAAGATGTTTCTCCAGAACAGGAAATAGGTGCCGGTGTCATTTGCATCATTTGCAGGACTCGGGGGCAATCATTACGGAGTTAGGGCAACCTGTCTATGAGATAGCAATCCAAAACGATTGGAAGCATCCAGTTAAGAAATGGGGTCCATGTTGGGTGCAGCTCAAACTGAGGAGTGGTGACAATTCCTAAGAAGAGATAAAGGGACAGGGATTACCCGGAAATGTCTGCCGGCACCCCTTACCTAATGCTGCAGGGTTTGGCAAAGGCATGCACAGGCCATCCCATTATACTTGACCTTCAGATAAACACTGCATGAAATGCAGAGGTGCTCCTATGAGCTGTCCCTTGACCCCCCCATGTATACATACATAAAGTAAATAAAAATGTAACAACAACAAGACCTCAACATAATCTAAGCCATTTCCAACTTTTCTTCACCTTTAGTTGCACACACGGTCACCATAGTAACTGCTCTTTCTGACTTGCTGAGCTGATAATCCGAGCTAGCTAGTTCTCTTTTTACCTCTTAATACCCTTATCTCAAAAAAAAAAAGCCTCAGTTTTCTGAAGTAACATCCACGGAATCGCACCTCTCCCCCCTTAAGACATTCTTCACCTTCACAACTCAGTTTCATCTGATCCCTTCCTGTCAAAACAGATCCTTTGAAATGTGCTCCGGGCTGGGAGGGCCGCAGTCCTGCCCATGCCTTGTGATTTGGCATTGCAAAAGGGTCCAGTACATCGTAGGCAGAACCCTCACAATCCCGTCTCTAAGTGGAGCCAAGAAATGTTCCCTACTGCCCATCGGTTTCTTTAAGGAATCAGGGCACAAGGCTTCTTGGCAGACTGCAGAGTAGAAACTTGAGTAAAAGCTCTTCTGTGTCCAACCTAAGTAAATAACAACGTCAAATCTAGAAACACTCTCCAGGAAGCCTGCTCGGTTTATATATGAAAAACGTGATCTGTGTTGGCAAGATGGACCAGCTCGTAAAGACTGCCATCGAACTCAACAGTCTGAGCTTGACCTGCAGGAACCACACAGAAGAAGAGGAAGAACCAACCCTCGCACGTTGTCCTTTGATCTACCCACATACACACCGTGTGCACATAGACACAATGAATAAAAATAGCAATCAAAGCAACAACACCCCAAATCATCTAAGGCGTTTCCAATTGTTCTTGGTGTTCAGTCCTACGTGGTCACCATGGTAACCGTGCTCCTTTCCGAGATGCTGAACACAACTGAAGGCCTAGTGTCTGTCTCCCGAAGGAAACTTTGAACCCTATTTGTGTTACAAACCTTCATGTCAACAGCTCTAAGACAGACTAGGATTACTTTATTCAAAGACTGCTTTGTCAACTGTTTTTCATTCCTTAATCCTGGCTGTGTTTGACCCCAGGACACTGAGCACAGAGCCTATGCTAGGAACTGCCCTGCTCACTGCCAGGACTCATGATTACATTGGTGACACACGTACCTCCAAGGGCAAGAGGAAAAGTGAAGGGAGCCCTTGGTTTAGGGGTTGAGGTGCATCTTGTGCCTTGTTTCTTCGTGCTAACCAAACCGTCTGGTCCAGGGAGAGACACTTGGCTCTCCTGTATCCTGTTTGCTCTCTTGCATATAAGATTATGAGTTGACTAGCAGCCAGCATGCTTGTAAACCTCACCCCGGCCTGAAAACAGAGTTCTTCTACCTCCTTCTCTTTGTATCTCACGTCAGCCTTTTACCCAAGTAAAATACTGAGGTACAGTCATCAGAACAAAACGCACGTCCCAGCTCCTCATCAGTCAGCATTCAGGCCTCTGCAGCCTCGGGCTGGTGGAAGGAGGCCTGCCAACGGTGCCCACAGCTGATGGTCGTTCTGGGTGCACCTCCAGGCTCGTACTCCGACCTGGATTACAGAGGCTGTGCCTCTGGCTAGAAGTTAAAGGACACATGCTGGGTAGTGTCAGCAGCCAGATGAGGCATCCTTTTTTTTCAAAAAGGATGACAGGCCAGCAAGGCTAGGAATCCCAGCCTGCAGCAGCGATTGTCAGCTTCTTGTCAACCTGACACAAGCTATGGTCCTCTAGAAAGATAGAGGGAGTTTCAATTGGGGAAATGTCTTCATTTTCGCTGTAGAAGTAGGCTAGTGGCTGTGGCACATTTTCCTGGCTAATGATTGACAGGGGAAGGTCCAGCCCACTATGAGCAGTATTACCTCTGGGCAGCTTGTCCTGGGAGATACAGGGAAGCAAACTAAATAACCATGGGGAGCAAGCCAGTAAGCAGCATTCCTCCACGGCTTCTGCTTCAGTTCCTGCCTCCAGCTTCCTGCTCTGACTTCCCTTCAGGAGACACTGTGACTTGTAAGGTGAAATACCTCCCCCTCCCCCAGCAGCTGTTGGTCGTGGGGTTTACCACAGCAACGGAAAGCAACCCCTCTTGCTTTAATCTAAGAAAGGTCTGCAACTTCCGCAGGCGCCTCCACTGGGTGATGCCTCACAGCTGGGCCTTCTGAAGTCTTCCCAGAATTCAGCACTGGAGCTCCAGACATGTTTTGGGTCTGAGAGAGTGGGTAGCACTCTCTCGGTGTGCCTGGCTCCCAGTGGGATACCCGTGAGTTTGAGACCTAATCTTGTGGTTCTGGTGCATTCCATGCAGCCCAGAATACAGACGTTTCTGAGATTCCCTGTGGAATCCCAGAACAGCTGCCACCGAGGGAAGGCCCACGGACACCTGTCCACGCTGAGTGACGCACACTCTGCCAACCCCTTAGGGAATGTTTTTGCTTGAGTTTTCAGGGCAGAGCCATGTAGAAGGCGGGCTAAGCAGTTTGCTTGGGGTCCGTTTCTGCTGAGATACCTGGTGTCCCACTCCCTGTGGCTCTCTTCAGGGATTTGTGATTGGAACATGTTGAGGACAGAGCTCTAGAAAATATCAGGGAAAGAGAAATCGCTGCAGGAAAGCCCTGTTTCATTGGGAATTTATTGTCTGGATTTGATTTACTGCTGTGGAGTAAAACTAAGAGGGCGGAGATGAGTTTTGAAAAGGGATTTTATTCTTGTCTACATAACTCGAGGTTGGGGGTGCGCGGAGTCAACTTAGAGACACCTGGTGAGTTTCTGGGAAGCAAGGGCCTGTAAAAGTACATTGGCCTCACTTCAAAACTGAGAGAAAGAGAAAAAGAAAACAAGAAAAAGAAAAAGAAAGGGCAACTCATAAATCCTGCAGCTTAGGGTGGGAGCCTCACACAAGATGAGCCAGGCTCCCTTTAAACCATGGCAAAAGGGCTGGGCCTGGTACTTGCCTTAAGCTCACATCAGTGCTCAGGTGAGGGATGAACAGGTGAGAAGCTCGGACACAGAGGAGAAATACCTGCTTCCTGGTAACAAGGGGACTGAGACATCAGAGAGATGCCCACAAAGGCGGGACTTCTGCATTGCAGCCCCCAGAGTCTGATTCTGTATCTCTCTACAACTCATCACAGGGACCCAAAAGGACTGCGTGACTTCCCTACTCGGGGGCCTCAGCGTCACTCAATGCTCATGTCTGGTCGCTGTCTCTGTGTGGCTCTGTTGCCGGATCCTGTCTGGCATACTGTTCCGGAATATTCTAGCTGGATTAAAAAGCCTAGGCTCGCCCTGTAAGACGTCATGAAGAACATCATAAAGCGTCTCCCTGAACTCAGCCACCTCCTTGAGTACTCCATGTAAGGCGGCGGTATCTGAATCCTTTCAGCTTTGGCTGTTGAAAACCTAGTTTTAGAAGCTTACACTAGTCAAAGGTTTCAAAATCAGAGTTCACTCCTAATTCTCTTAAGTCTCCTTCTCCTCTTCCCCCTTGAGTGAGCTCCCTTTATGTGTGAAATTAGACACTAAATGCAGGCTTCATATGTCATGTGTCCTTTAGTAGCTGGTGACATTCTATATGGTAAGGTCACTTCTCCAGCATTGTGAAGTTACACCTTGGCCGGCTCCCTCCCCATAGACTTTTTGCTCCTGGCAAAAGTTTCTCTGGAGACAAGTTGCTTCCTTTTCATGGATATTAAGAACATGCCGAAATTACTCCTTTCCTTCCAAATATGTCAATGATGATGATCTTAACCTTGAATTCTTAAGACCTGAGGAGAAAATTCATCCAGACCCAAGCCCATGGATCAGGTCAAGCTAATAGAGAGCGACTTGCTCACCCAGCCTCAGTCATTTGCTCTCTTCACAGGAGGATCTGTCAATCTGGCCTCCACTCAGGACTCCATCAGATCCCCGAGGAGGTAGGAGGTCCTACCATCCTTCACTGAAGGGTGCCTTGCCTCACTTGTCTGGTAGAGTCACCCAGTACCAACTTCAGGGTCTAGGATTCCCCACATGCAAATAGTACCCAGTCTTCTTCCTCTTGTTTGGGTCAAATCCCAGGGCAGCAGAACATAGGCTGTGGCTTCCCTGACAGCCTCTGTCTGTGCCAATCCGCCAAGCTCCTTCATATCTGTGAGAGCCTGTGGGTGGGCATGCACATGTGCATGTGTGTGTGTGCATTGTATGAGAGTGTGCATGTGTGAGCGCATTTGTGCACGCGCAATGATCAGCTCTGTTAGCTCAAACTGTAATATCCACTTTAAAATATCGTCTGGAAAACTGCAGTGTTTGTGTTTTGTCCTCAGTGCAGGACAAATGCCAGGCAGCCTGAGAAGGTGGAGTTTGTATGCAGAACAGGACGGGAATGTTGAAATGTGGGCCCGTGCCCAGCCACACAGCGGTGCCTTCCCAGAGCTGCCATGTTGTACTCTGCTCGGAAGCTTCTTTGTTCCCCAAGACACAGGCACAGTGCCACATGCACACAGGAGTACAGGGGAGTGCCTGCCATCATGCTGGGTTCTTCTGGGTGTGTGGGGCTTGTCTGCTTGGGCAGAGGCCCTGGCACTGAGATATCCTCACCACAAAGTGAGTCACAGGGTGGTGGCTAGAGCTGAGAGTCAGAGCAGAGTGCAGGATGGAGTCAGGCCAAGGTCAAGTCAAGGTTAGCTGGCCAGGAGTCTGTGGAAGAAATGGGCGTCAGGCAGAAAGCACAGGGGTTCAGATAGAAAATTCTGGAAAAGAGTCTCAGAGTCAAGCATCTGGTATCTCATTTAAGCTATAAGAGAAGCAGGTGCTTGCAGGCACCACCGAAGGCAGCTGAACCCTCTGCTCCCCTGAACCTATGCTCAGAGGGTGTCTTCTGGGAAAGCAGGGCTACACCCTGGTAGACTAGAATGTGCTCCTGCCAGCACACCGAGGGCATATGGGAGAGAAAAATCACTGCACTTGGCCATCTTCAGGACTTGTTGGGAGAGCACACGGCTGCTCGTTACATTGGGAATCTATGCCCGGAATCTTCAGCCTTGAAAACAAGTGTTTGTCTGAAAGTCCTGGGCTTCTCCTCCCTTTGGCTTCTCCTCCCCAACCACCTCCTCCCCTTTCTTATCTGGCCTGCTCATGCCCTGAGCCCATTCCCTGAAGCCAGAGGCTATGAAATGTCCTCAGGTCCCTGGAGGCTAAGTTTTGCCTTTCTGTCCACGGGGAAGGGCTTCCACAGCCACAACAGCCTCTATAGGTCCTTGGGGGGAAGTGGCCAGGAAGCCCTTGGTGACCTGTTGGAGCTTACACTCAGGTTTCCGCTCCCTGGGTTTGTGTAGAGCAGCCAGAGGACCAGCTGTAAGTAACTCAGGGAGTCTTCCCTGCTGGGGAAGAAGCCATTAAGTTCTCTCCTGGCCCCTTCATCTGTGAAAACAATCACTGTTGTCCCCCACCCATCTCCAGGAGAGTTCCTGAGTGCGTGGGAATCTTGGGATGTCTGGGGAATTGTTCTGGTTTCCAAGGCAATGTGACAGGCCTAAGTGGCTATGGTGGGGGTAGGGTGGGAAGGACGTGGAGGTGTCTCTTTCTCATGGGTTGTACTTCTCCCTGGCTGGGCCACAGAAGTGGAAAGCCCCAAGTTGGTGTAAAACTTTGTTGCCTTTGTAGGTAGATGCTTCTTTGTGGAGACATAGCATTACTCTCTTTCGACTGTGCATGTATGTGGCAAGTGGGCTAGAGCCTGTGTCCCTGCTGTTGACTTCTGGGGTGAAGGCTGTGTCTGCAAAGGGGACTCTGCTCCTGCCCACACGTAACACTGAGGATATCCTTGTTGAGGGAGACAATGGCCATGAGTTTGGGGTACAGAATTATTCTCTTTTCAAGGGGATGGGTCTCGGTGTGAGGATTCGGGGAGAGCATTTTGAACTGCTTGGAATCAAAGGAATGTACATCCCAAAATATGACAGGCTGTCATTCTTGTAGCTATACACAGAGGCAGCCTGGAGAGGGGCTGGAGAAACAAAAAAAGACAGACAACCCACTCATTGTTCAGCAGGGAATTAAAGGTTATTTAACACACACACACACACACACACACACACACACACACACACACACACACCCCTGTGTTTTTCCCAAACAGGAAGTCATTGTGTGGACCTTTGTTAACAGGACACAAAATGACTAGTCCTGTGGTGATCCTGGGAACCTACTTCTGTGAACTAACTGCAGCTATTCCAGGGAAGAACGGGGTTCTCCCTCCCTCCCTCCCTCCCTCCCTCCCTCCCTCCCTCCCTCCCTCTCTCCCTCCCTCCTTCCCTCCCTCCCTTTCAGTACCCCTGGCTCTCCACACTTCTTTTCTTCTGTCAGTCTAAAACAAAATGTGGAACAGTGACTGTGTTTGGACACAGAAAAGCATTACAAAAGGAGTGTGCAGTGCATAAGCTTTGGCATCTTCAAAAGGGTGCACCAGGGAGAAATCCTTCAAACTGAAAACTCGGAGGGTATCGGAGATTTCCACACAACAGTCTTTGTCTCATAAGGATCAGTAACCAGGGTGACATTAGTCTGAGGTTGAACACTTGCTGGGCAGATGTCCTTGCAGAAAGGCTCTGGGGCCTCTGTGTGAGCTCTGTCAGTGTCTTGTGACAGCCACTATTGGGCTCTCATGCATGAGAGCCCTTCCTTCACAATCCTCAGCTTTAGCTGTTCCCTGGGGTGGATTGACACTAGAGACTCCATGTCCTGACAACCTCCCCATTTTTTCACACCCTTTTCGTTTCTCGTCCCTGAAGTCCAGGTCCCAGAATATGTCATCATTTTTTAAATATAAAATATAGCAGCTGGAGAGTTGGCTCAGAGGTCAAGACCACTTGCTGCTCTTGCAGAGGACCTGCAAGAGTTTGATTCCTAGAATCCTAATGGTTGTGGTTTACAATAGTTGGTAACTCCAGTTCCAGACAATGTAATAACCTCTTCTGGCCTCCACAGGGACCACATGCATGTGGCGCACAGACATACATGCTGGCAAAACACACACATAAACAAAAGGTAGCAGGAACATAAGACCTGCAACCCATCCCAGAGGTTGAAGTCTGGATATCACTTGTACGCTTTCTGGAAGCATTTGGGGTACCATGGAGGCACAAATTAATCAGCGCTATGCTTGTATCCCTAGACTTCTGATGCCATAGTCTTGTGAGCTTATTTTAATGATGCCATGATGATGACATCATGGAAAAGACCTTTTAGAATTCCTTTAAAATTTAATAATTTGTGTGTATATATGGGGGTGGGGACTTGCTCCACAGCATGTACGTGAAGGTCAGAGGACAATTTGGGAATCTATCCTTGCCTTCTACCACATGGGTCCTGGGAACTGACCTCAGGTGGGTGGGCTTAGTGGCAGAAGCCTTAACCACTGAGCCATCTTGGGAGTCCCTGAAGTCCTTAACAACATTATTCTGGTTACTATAATTAACAATGAAAGAAATACCACAAAGTGTCACTCATCTGTATCAGGTTTGCTTGTCTTTTTGAATGTCTTCACAGAAAAAGCAGTTTGAGTAATCTGAAATAGTTTGAAGTTCAGTTCTTATTAGAAAGCAAGACCTGGGGATTCTCCGCAGGGAACACAGAAAGCCAGGGGAGCCTCAGGGTCAGAGCAAGGATATTGGGGACCTTTTTAGCTGTTCCTGCATCCCTGGTGCCTCAGCAGAGCATCTGTCATACTGAGAAGTTGCAATGTCTTCATGGCTTCAAGTCACATTGTAATCATTTCCATCACAATATACAGGCCCGGCTCTCTGCCCTGGTGAGTGGCTTATTACTGTTACTCTATCATGGGGGTGGCTAAGCAAAAGGCTCTCTTTGGCTCCTCTGCCTCTTTCTTGCTTTCTCGTTGCCTCTCTTCCACGAGATGATATAGCAGGAGTCTCTTTATTAGACACAGCCTCTGGTCCTTGGACTTCCCAGCCTCACAGAACTGTAGGGAGATGAATTTATCTTGTTTGAAAGTTACTCAGTTTGTGGCATTCTGGTATAGCAGCAAAACAGAACAGAACAGAAGAGAACAAAACAAAACAAAACCAAGACTGTGAGTATCTATGGTGACAAGGACCAGGAAGCTGCAGGCCTGAAAGTGACATCCCCCTACCCCATCCTCACACCCATTCCTCCCCTACCACCATTCTCCACTCCTCACTCCTGTCAAGGAACTGAAGGAAGTAAAGGTGGCAGAGGGAAACTTACCCTAGAGGAGCTGCCTGGAGGAGGCAGGGCAGGATGGCTCCTGCTTCCTCACCACACTGGGAAGGGTCTATATACTCAGTCCACCCTTTGACATTTTCCTGTCTCTTCAAACCCCTTTTTCTCCTCCCCTCTTTCTTCTTCCTTTTTCTCCTCTTTGCCATCTTCTTCCTCACCCCCCCCCATCTCTCCTGCACTTCCTCGCCCCTCCTTCCTTATTGAGACAGTCTTCTAGATGTAGCCCAGGATGACCTTGAACTCACACGATTCTCCTGCCTCTGCCTGTGGGATTCTGCCTCCCCTTCTCTTCAGCGAGTAATGTCTGATATCGCTTTCAACTTCCAGTCTTGGTTCTGTAAAGAAACATGTCTGTGACCCTGGGGACCTCATTGTCCCCTCCCTATCAAGCTCTGGGAAAGTCTCCCTTGTGTGAGTGACCTTGATTTGCTCAGATGGCATGGGTCAAAGAGAGAAGTAAGAGAAGTCACTGCAGTTGCAGTGGGAGGCAGCTTGCAATGGCAGCCAGCATCACCAAGTATCAGCCCACCAGTGGGCTGAAGTAAGGCCTTTCCTCCCGGGTTGGTTTTGGTCAGCGATGTATCACAGCAACATAAAGCAAATTCGGGGAGGGGGAGCATGTTAGGAACAAGGGGTTCAGTGGGAGTGGGAAGAAAGTGAGAAGGAGGTTGGGGTGAAAATATCAACATAGATTAGGTGCATTACAAAATTGTCAACGAATAAGAATAAAATCTCTTGAGAAAGTCCCTGAAGGCTCCTGGTCTCCTCACTGTAGTTTGCAAGGGTAAGAAGAAGAGAGCTCAGAGATGGCTTCCCATTGCTCAGTGAGTTTAGACAAGACAGGATGGTCAAGTTAGGGTGGGAAGGTGCAGAAGGAAGCATCACATGCTACAGTAGGGTCGTTGTTGGCATCCTTCTCTCAGGAATGTGGCACAAAATAAACAAGGACATGGTTCCCAGGCATAGAGCATGTGGGGCTTATGGACAGCTGGGCCACACTTTCATTTCCTGCCAAAACAGAATGCTAAGACGGCAAGAACGTGCCTGAGAATGTGTGTGATGGATAGTGTTGAGTGCCAACTTGAGGGTACCTAGAACCACCTGGGTGGTCAGCCTCTAGTGTGCCTGTGTTGGAGCATTGGACTTGGGGAAACCCACCCACTGTGGGCGGCACCATTCCCTAGATGGGATCCTGGACTGCTCAAACAGGATCTGAGCTGTAGCATGCACTTATCGCTCTCTGCTTTCCAGCTGTAAGATGTGCCTGTTGCTTCAGACTCCTGTCGCCTTCTTCTGGTGGATTTAACCTTTGAATCATGATTCAGAACAAATTCCTTCTGCCCCGATGTATTTTAATAATATTAAGGCAATTTAATAATTATCAAAGTATTTTAATAATAGTAGCAGGAAAGGAAGATAGTTTGTGAAGTCTTTCCTTTTCTCCCTAAACTCATGTTTACTGAAGGCCTTTCCCATAAGAACCTGTGTGAGAATGACACTTAAATACTCTAGCTGGCCCAAAGCTGGGTAGCTGGAAGGAGCAAGGTCAGCAATGGTCAGCCTTGACATCAGAGTCCTTGCTGATGGCAATTCTACCACAGTTCTATCATTGCATCAGATCAGCACAGAGCATTTATTTTTTGTGGAGAATGTTTACTTGACATTTGACTTTGTCCTGTCTTTGACTGTTGAACCTGTTCCGTAGGACAACCATCCTCACTTCTCTCAATGGCTTTTTGTTTAAGGCTCCTTTGGTTAACAAGTTCTGCCTTCTGTACACATCCTATCTCTAGGAAGAAGAACAGTGGGACATCCTGCCACCCACAAGACAGTGGTATGTTTTGTCCCCAGATAAAAGGACAGTGAGGTATCCTTCTCCAATGGAAGAAGAGTGATACATCCTATCATGTGGAAGAACCCAAGATAGAAGGACAAACGATATCCTTCCCAAGTTGGAAGGAGAGTGACCATGTTCTGGATGGAAAGACAGTAGGTTATTTTGTCCCAGATAGAAGAAGAATAATATACTATGCCCCAGTAGGCAGGACAGTGGAACTTTGTGAGTTGTGAGGTGAATATTTTTTTCAACCTACTTCTTAATAAGGGTTCAACTTCCCTTCTAGCCCACCACCTATCAGAGGGAGTGGAAAAGAAAGGTTATTAGGATATGAGGGAAGTGAATCTGTTTCAGAATAGTTCTTTAGGGTGATTCCAATCTTTGTTGCTCTCAGTCCAGTCCACTGGTAAACACCAAACATGAATTAGAAGCTGCAGTCCTGCCCACTCAGCAAACACCACTCACAAATCAGCAAGGACAGTTTGATGCAGAAGAAACCTCAAGGCTCCCAATTCAGTCTGATGAAATGACAAGCCAAAGGAACCTCATGAGAAGTTGCTTGGTGAGTTTCTCTCTATCAAGTCACCACCAGTGGAGCTCAGCAAAGCAATGTGAAGTGAACTAATACATGCTTGTCATCAGCAAAGACTAGCGGGGTGGAGCCAGGTAAACCAATGCTCCAGCTCCCACTGTCTGTGGGGTCATTAATATTCCTTCTAAACATCATGTGTCCTTTCACATGTTTGCTACAGCAAAACATCCTTTTACCTTTGTGTCCCAGCAAAACATCATTTGACATAACTGACTTTCCAAACAATCCAGAAGTTTCCACTTCAGTGAGGGGGTAAGATTTGCACAGTAGTTTACAGTTTGCCTTCTTGTCCTGTAGGTACATAAAAAAGTCAAACTTTTTTTTGAGTATTGTTTGTTTCCTATTTTAATTTCAGTTTGGGGGTGGGGGGGAGATCCCGTCTTTTTTTTCATTGACTTCATGGTTGGAAAAGACAGAACTTACACACCAAATCGGAAATCCTCTCATGGGCAATTAGAAGATCTCCACTAAAGGATTTCTGCCAGAGCTGCACATTGACATAAAGGACACAGGGAAGGGAAGAAACTCTAGCCCCATGCCTGTAGCTTTAGACTGCACACAGCGAACCTGCAGGTTTCACTTGCCAGGCCGCATGTATACACAATTATCATTGCTTTTCTCTCCTCAAAGAGCTCCACAGAGGAGGCACTGGATGGAGTCCTGAGATGTAAGACTCCATTAGCAGGGGCTATCCCACAGTGAAGGGCTGAGTTTCAGAAGGCCTGCTTTCAGCCTTTCTACATCTCCCTGGACAGGGGAGACTTGAAGAATGTGTCAGCCGTGACAGCAATTGAAAGGAGGAATGTGCCATCTTACCTCAGATTGACTCGGAAGGTCAGAAATCCCATCACACTCCTTGCAATCACAAAAACGGGTCCTACCCCCACCTCCCGTGAGTGGGATCTGTCTTCTTTTCACTGACCAACCATACCTACCTGGAATCCGTGCCCCATTTGTGCATTTGGGATTCTGAAATATCAAGAGAAAGAAAAAGGGATATCAAAATACACCTGGTCTAACAGCTTCTGCTTACAAATGAGGAGGCACGATTTGTGTGTGTGTGTGTGTGTGTGTGTGTGTGTGTGTGTGTGTGTGTTTTAATCAGTGACGTGTGACTCACTTCATACAATCTATGCAATGATCATACCTTTATAGCTAAACCAAATATGATAGAGTCTGAAAGGCAGTTACTTGCAGGCCTAGAACTCAAATTCATAACTTTACGCCTTTTTTCACCCACTTATCACATGGGCATTGAACCCCTCCCTTGGACAAAGTGATGCAGAGAACCCTTCTCTGGGATCCCTTCTCCCCAGGAGACATATAGTCAGACCAAACTCTTGCCTTCTATAGCCATCAATGCCCAGGGATTTGGGAGCCAGGAACTCCACCTGCTTTTCCTTCTTGTCCCATGGTCTCCCTGGGGGTAGTGGGCATCTCTCCCAATGGATTTGATCCCAGTACAACGTAGAATGATTTGCAAACCCCATTCATAGAGAGTAAGGCTTCGTCACTGAGTTTTTTTCCTGACCCATCATCACTCCTGTCCAGTGTGTTAACCTAACGCAGTGAGAAGTGCACAGCATCTATGCATTCTAACCTGGTGTCTACCAGCGACAATGTGTCCCCTCCCCCTCTCTTCCTTCCTCACCTTGGGTCATGCCTCATCCTCATCCCCCTCATCCTATGCAGTCAATCCCATTGATTCCAGCACAGAAACATCCCAGCCTGTGGCCTATGGTGCTGTTCCAAGTCTCTGAGCTATTGCTCACCTCTTGAATGGGAACTACTGTATCTTCCTGGGAAGAACGTGTGTCTCTCAGTCCTCTATAGGGACAATGACCCAGTACCTGCATATCTGAGAGACCAGTTGTCCAAGTTTTATTCAATTGTGGCTGTGTCAAAAATACTCTTGATAAAAAGCAACTCTGGGGAGAAAGGGTTATTCTATCTCACAAGCCCAGGTTACAGTCCACTAGAGCAGAGAAGTCAGGACAGGAACTTCATACAGTCACATCATGCATATAGTATGTACACATATACAGTAAATATTAAATGGCAATGTTTTTATACACACTCACTTGCTTATCCTTGAGCTTATTTCTCCAATCTCATGCAGTTCAGAAGTTTCTGCTTAGGGAATGGTGCCTCCCATAGTGGGCTGAATAGCCCACATCAATTAATTTAATTAAGACAGTCTTCCAGAGATACACACACAGATCAACCCAATGTAGACAGTCCCCGATCAAGACTCTCTTCCTTGATAATTTTAACTTGTGTCAAGTTGACAAATCTTCCATCACACCAGCAAAGCCAAAGTGGGATGTCTCTGTGTCTCTTTCCCCTGTTCTCTTTTTTTTTTCTTTCTTTTCATGGGTCTCTGCTGTATAAGTCTCCCTAGCTTTGCTCAGGCTGGTGAATGTCCAAGCCAACTACATACATAGGTTAGGTCCAGTACATCAGATTCTCTTAGCATGTGGGTCGCTACCTTGATGAAACCCACTGGTCCCATCTCATTGTCCTCCCACCCAGGGACGTGCAGCTTTGGGTTTAGTGTGGGCTGCTATCAGGACCAGACTGAGAGAACACAAATGGACTTTCTAGGGGCAGATAACGTTTATAACATCAGCCAAGGGTTTTGTTTACTGTGAAATAATCGCTCACTTTATTCCCCTCAACTTTTCTTCAGCAGGGTCCAGCACTATGCCTAATTTAATAACACGAGTGCGTATCACAGCCGATGCTCCCCAGTCCTCAAGTGCACTCAATTAGTACTGAAAGTCAGTGGACATAAAAGCACGCCACATGCGTCCTCTTCAAAACTGGCCATTGCAGATGTCAAAATGTATCTTATTTATTACTTTCATATTTCAGCTGTAGTGTTTTATCATGAAAAATTAGCACAATTGGCTATTTTAAGTGATACCCAGGGCCTTCAAATACATAAATTTCTATTTTTAGTTGCTTGAAAGGCTTTTGTTTGTTTTAGCTTGGTTTTTTGGTTTTTGTTTGTTTGCCTGTTTTGCTTTGTTTTGTCTTTTGAGGCGATCTCACTTGCAGCCTGGGCTAGCCTCAAGTTTACAGCAACCCTTTGCCACAGTCTCCCGAGTGCTAGGATTATAGCCCTGAGCCAGCACACCTGGCTCTATGATTTTAATTTTTGAATATCGTGTATTTTAAAAGTTCTTTTTCCCCCTCAAATATTTTGGGGGTCACTTGGTCCCCTGCTAGGGAATTGGGGAGTTGTCTTCTGCCAGGCTCTCATTTCTCTTTGTAGATTAAGGGATTCATTTGTCACACCAGAAATGAGGTCTGTCCTCTGTCCCTTGGTTAACAGTGTCCAATGGGCCCTTTGATCTTGTAGGCAGTTGTTAATTTTATGGGCTACACAATTCAAAGTGTCAGGTGACTGTGAAGTGCTTGTTCAGGAAAAGAAACCAGAGCAGCTGCCTAGGGCCCACTGGCCCCCTTGACACGTCTCTCCAGGGATGCTTCTCAAGGCCTGAGAGTCCAGACAAATATTTGCTCAGTCAAGTTGCATTTTCTAAGACTATTGATAGGCTCAAGTAGAATTTACCTTCAGAGTCCCCAAGAGACTCGTGCATCCTGCTTCCTGACTGGAAAGGGAAAAATTGGCCATCGGCTCCTTTGGTCCTTGAGTTGCTTTCTCTATACCCCAGAAAAACAGAGGTACACTCTTCCTGGCTATGCACAGTAGGCAGATATGAAGGGAAAGTCTTGCACATGTGTAGTCCACACTGTAGCACACGCAGTCCACCTGTACCATCTCAAGAAGGGAGAGATGGAGGGGCTGTTCTCAGGGCCATCCAGTGGGCCCTGAGTCCTTCCTCCTTAGTCCACAATCTGTTTGCTGTTGTCACTGTCATGGTTCGTGTTGTCTTTATTTAACTCACCTGCAGGGGAAGGAAAAGGGCTTGGAGTGGCACCATTGGCAATAATCGGACTGGTAGCACCCTTGGCAGAGGTGGCTGGGAACAAAAATAAAAGGAATTAGAACCAGCAGAGTTGGTCTCATCCCCCAGATGCCTCTTTGAGGTGAGGACCTAGATGGAAAGATGGATGCAGGAGCTTCAAGTGGACCTGGAATGCTGTGCTCAAACCCTCATTTTGGAAATGCATAGAATGACTTTGTACACAGTCCATGGTTCTAGACCCTGTGGAAGGGGTTAGTGTTACAAGGAAGACCAGTTCTGAGGCTGCCCTACTCCTGGAAGCTCTTCAGAGAGACAGGAAGAGGCAAATCACTTGGGCTGGCACTCCGAGGCATCACCGGGGCTTTCTGATCAATGCCTTGCTGATTATTCATAATACCTCTCTGTGGCAAGTGTGATCTCTTCTGTGCTCACAGTGAACTGACCAAGCAGAGGCAGAAAGATCAAGCAACTCAACCTGTACATGACAGGCTGAAGAGAACGAAGCCATGGCTTAGATGTGGGTTGAGTCCAGAGTTGTCTACTTGCAAGACCTCCAACCATGGACACTCCAAGGTGCAGCCTTGAAAGGAAGGGAGGGTGTACCAGGGAGCAGGGATAGAAGCTTGACTTTGGAATGGAGACCCGAGAGAAAGGAATGGCATCTGGCAAGCATCTACTGTGTAAATCAGTGAATTCGACATCCTTTGAATTTCCTCAATAGCCCATCAAGAATTAAACTTTCTCCATTTGCTGGTGAGGAAATGAAGGCCTCTAAACATACATCTTGCCCAAAGTCACATGAGTGGTAGAAAATAGAGCCAGAAATCATAGTCAGGAATGTCAATTGCCAAGTCTTTGTTTTTTGCACAGTAATAAAGTGTGACTGAGAATCTCCCCCATGGTCAGGAAATGGGTTCTTTACCTCAGTGGTGGATGTCCTGCCCTTCAGTATGAGGAACTGGCTCTTTGAATGGACTGTATGACTGTTCATTTCTCCGGCTGAAGGAGATTCCTTTAGCTCATGGTTTAGACTCCCGTTCTTCACAAGGGGACAGAGCCCAGGGATTGGCGAACTAGCTACTGGCCAGGAGTTGATTTGACAGCTCTACAGAGACTCCGAAGATAATTTAGGGGAAATGTTGATCTAGTCTGAATTTGAGCTTTTGTCCATGGGAGACTCCTGGAAGGAGGGTGGCATGTGGTTTGGTCAAGGGTAGACAAAGATGCGGAAGTGAGCATCAAATGAGGATTTAATGCCTTCCATGGGATTGCCCATCATCTTGGTGCTGGAGTCTCATGGTCTGTATGAAAAATTGCTGCCCACAGAGCATGCCTGGTCCTCAGAATTGTGAGAGAAGGGCTCTGCTCAAGTCCTCTGGTTCCTGAAGGAGACTCATGAGTACTTTGGCTCCATATGACTTACACGAACTTATGGAAGTGTAGAGACTTGGGGGTGTACCATGCAGAAAGACTGCTGGAATATTTCAGGACCAGAGGCCAGTGCAGGGGAGGGACAATGTGTAGGAGCAGACTGGGAGGGCATGCTCCAAGGGACACTTCTCAGGAATCTCTCACAGCTGAAGCATCGAGGCCTACCAGTCTACCAGGAGATATATCAAGATTCTGCTTTTACAAGACCTACGGAAGATGGGGGCAGGGAAGGAAGGTAAAGACAACTTCAATACTTCATCATGGATAGGGAAGGGGTTCATGAGGCCGCCACCCCTAAAGGAGCTATTGCCAGTTAGTGATCTGTGCAGCAAAAGGAGTCATTTTCTTCAGTGGTGTAGTCTGGTAAGTGCCTGCTTTCTAGTAAGCACCCAGATTCATGCTAGCCACCCAAATTAAGCTTGGTGGACAACAACAACAACAACAGAAGGAGAATGAGGGGGAGGAAAAGGAAGAGGAGGGGGAGGAAGAGAAGGAGAAGGAGAAGGAGGAGGAGGAGGAGGAGGAGGAGGAGGAGGAGGAGGAGGAGGAGAAGGAGAAGGAGAAGGAGAAGGAGAAGGAGAAGGAGAAGGAGAAGGAGAAGGAGAAGGAGAAGGAGAAGGAGAAGAAGAAGAAGAAGAAGAAGAAGAAGAAGAAGAAGAAGAAGAAGAAGAAGAAGAAGAAGAAGAAGAAGAAGAAGAAGAAGAAGAACTAAATAGACAAGGTCAGGAAAGGAGGACCCTTCTCCTGCTTGGAAGAGAAAATAGTTCAGTAGGAGTGGGAGGGTCAGAAGAGAAGATAATGAAAGTGAGCAAATACATCAAATACATTAGGAAATAAAATGATGCTTCTGGACTGAGAAAGACCTGGGCATTGGAGTAGGAAGAGCACCAGGAAGAGAACTACCCTGATGCCCAAGTTCTTGAAGAGATCATGAGGACTGGTTCTCAGATCTGCTCAGTGATGGGGAGCTTGGTTAGATGTAATTTAAGCACCCTGGTACCATGTCCTCCACACAGTGACCACAGAACAAGGGTGAGGGAACATGGCTTGAGTTATCTACATTTTCTCTCTCTTACCGGCTTTCAGACTCGCACCAAGGGTGCGTCTGGCTTTCTTGGAACAGAAAGGCACACAGCCTTATCCGGACGTTTCTGACCGACATTTCACTGGACACCTTTAGGTGTCAAAATGGAGCCGCATTAACCTTGCCGCCCGGCTCACACATACTAATCACTACCACATTCCAGTGTTTATGTACCATCTGAGAAGGCCGTAATCGAATGCTTGAAAAAGTACACACTGCCTCCCGTCTGTCACTGGCCAGAGTCTGCATCTTAATGACGCGCCATTATTAAGGCAAATCTGACCCTTTACAGGAACCGCCACTCACACGCCATATCCGCATTCTCCAATGGCCTTGTGAGCACGCATTCCACAACGACTGCGGTCCTCGGAGAAAGTGTTTCCCAAGGAAAACCAGTGTGGTGTGGCTTGATGTCTCCTGGGCTTAATTTCCTCTGTCGGATCTCATCTTGAGCTCCTAAGGGGATTTCGGATGATGAATCAAGAGCAAAGACTTTCTTAGTTGGAAGGAAAAAGCCAACAGCTAAGACATTTTCCACGCACACCATCAGAAACACCTTGGAGGACATGAGATCCACAGCAAACGCTGTGGCCAACTTTTCCCTGTGCTGACCTTCGGCATCAGACTGTCTGTCACTGGACAGCAGTGAGGTCTCTGATTCTGCCAACTCTGTCCTGCTTCCTCATTAAGTGACCAGGAGATTTCTGAGCCCTTCACTGCTCTCCCTACTTTTCAGGCCTCTCTGGGGACTTCTTGACTTTCTTCCCAAGGAGGTTGCTCATGTTTATCTCCTGGTGGTCCTGCAAGATGAAATCAGAGGGCTGGTGAGATGGCTTAGTGGGTAAGATTACTTCCTGGGTGAGCATGAGGACTTGAGTTCAATTCCCCAGAACCCATGGGAAAAAAAGGCTGTATGTGTATTTGTAACCCTAGCACTGTGAGGTGGGGTCAGGCAGGAGGAGTGTTGTACTTGCTGATGGCTGTCAGCCTAATTCCAGGTTTAGTGAGAAACCCTGTCACAAGGAGATAGGAGAATGATAGAACAAGACACCTACTATTCTCCTCTTCCCTCCACATTTGCATAGCTGAATACAGACACACACACTCATGTGCGCACACACATACTCATGCACATACAAACATATGCACATGCACACATGCACACACACATCTATATCACACACATACATCAAGACACAGAAACACACACACATACACACAGACATTAAAAAAGTAAAAGGAAATCATAGCATATGTGTCTGTTGGATGAGGGACCGGGTAGTTTCCCTATCCAGAACCCCACCATTCCTGAGACGGCAGCAAGACGGACCCTTGCCTGGAGCATTCAGTTCTGAATGAACATCTTTTCCTTCTCCTGCTTTCTCAAGATACAGGACCTTCGAGGATGCTTGGATCTGGCTGTCCTCTGTCTGTGACTGTCATCTCCAGACCCCAGTAGGTGAAGACCAGGGATGTGTTTGCTCCACAGGAGCTAGGCTGTCTCCCTAGACTTGGGAGTTGCCTTCTGGGCATCCTTTCTAGAACTCACACAGGACTGCAGCAGGTATCTCGAAGGTCTCGGGAGGTAAGAACTTCTAAGGGTATCTAGGAGCTTGGGATGGTTCAGTGGATGGTGCACTTGTCCCGTAAGTATGAGGACTTGAGTTTGCATCTTCAGAGACCAAATAAATGATGGGTGGGCCTGGTGGCCACCTGGTAACTCCGGCCCTTGGGAGGTAGGATTAGGGGATCTCTGGGGAATGATGCCAAGCTAGAGTAATTAGAGAGTGTACACATTCTGGGTACAACTGAGAGACTCTACCTCAGTAAATAAAGTGGGGTGTGCTTTCCCCTGAATGTGCTTTCATTCATGCAAATGCACACGTGCAAAAGAAGCTTAGGTCTTGGGGCTCTGTCTTCACAAATTGAATAATGCCATTATCATAAAAGAGGGTCAGTTGTCTCAGAAGTGACCTTCATTATAAAAGTCAATGCTTTCTCTCATCTGCCTCTGATACCAGGGTCTGCAAGGCCCTCGGCAGAGATAGGGGACTTTGTGTTGGACTTCCCAGACATTTTATGTGAGAATCAAATTTCTTGGCCCATTCCGATTCACACACATGTGAATGAGCCATTTCAAGAACACACGAGGTGCATTTTGGTATTGTCTATTCCCCCTCCCTCCCTCCCTCCTTCCTCCAGGCCGGTCTGTTCATTTTCAAGCTCTGATCCCACCCTTCCGGGCTGATCTCAGACCAGCTCACCTGAGACCTATCATCTATGGAACAGTAGTTTGAACATTCTCTCCTTGCCGGAAGGGATCAGAGGATAAAGATTGGCATGAAACCTGCTCTGTTCCTGCAGGATCTAAGAGTAGCTTCTTTTTTGTCCTTCCCAGGCATGACCCTGTCCCCGCTGAGCCCAGCCCTGGTACAATCTTCTCATTTTGCAAATGAGAACTTTGTCACTAGAAGGACAAAGGGTATGACTGAAGTCACAGCTGCAATAGGATTTGAAGCTAAATCAGGCTAGAGCTTCCTCCCATGGCTGACGTACTCCCTCTTCTCTAGGTAGCCTCTGTAAGGAACCTTGGATCGAAGAGATTCACAGACATCACTCATAGCCTGCGGAGACCCAACCCTTACCAGGAGGAATGTTTTCACAACACTGTGTTTGGAGGCTAGGAACCCTGATGAGGGACTGTTTCTGAGGTCCAAGCCCAGAAAAGGGTGCTCTGTCACATGATGTCCAGCTGGAGAGCTTTGAATGACACTTGATCTGTCTTCCTTGATTGTCAAAGTCACACAATTGCTGAGGCTGGGAAATCAGGAAAATACTGGAAGAAGACACTCTTCAGCATTTAATTGAAATACTGAATTCAGTATTTAGTTCATTATTTATTGAGACATTTTAGTTATTTTAAGACTTATTTTATGTTTAATTATATGCGTATATGTGTGTGTGTAGTGGATATGAGCACGTGAGTGCAATGTTGGTGGAGGCCAGGAGAGGGCGCTGGATACACCAGACCTGGACTTACAGGCAGTTATGAGCTACCAGAAGGGGTGCAAGAGCTGAACTCCAGTCCTCTGCGACAGCGGTACTCACTCTTACCTGTCCGGACATCTCCCTGGCCCCATAGCTGTATCTCACAGTGACTTTTGCTTTATGTAATGAAATTTCTAATTTGGTCTTCCGTCTAGTTGAGTTGATGTTTAATGTAACGAAGCTTACAAACGTTCAACAGAACCGAATGGCCCCATGCAGCAGGATCCACTTGCCCTACCCGTAAGTCCTGACCAAGATTGTTTCTAGCTGTTCTTACACATGGCGGGCATTGACGATACACTTCAAACTCCGAATCGGCAGATGCTTTCCTTGACGAGTATTTCAAATAGGTCCAACGCTGCCAGTAAGAAGGGAGAGAGGGGAGCTATGATTTGTCCTAGAAGAAATGTGTATTCACAGGTTGGCCTTTGTCCCCAGACACTGTCTGGACTCACTGGGTCCTGGACTTTTTATCACAGGCCTCCTGGTGCTGGCTGTTGATTTCCCCCGCAGGCAAAGCAACAATGATCAACCATGTTGATCTGCCTAAGAGATCCCAGAGGCAAGGGTGCCTAACACCTTTGCAGATGAGTGAATAGGAGACCAGCTCTGTGAGCTGAAGGTGGACCTCAGAGAGAACAGCTCTTTTGCACCTCAGGGAGATCACAGCAAAAGCCAAGCTATCAGAGGCGAGGCCCCGCGCTGAGGAGAGGAGCCGGGAAGGGCACTAAACAGGCTTGGCAGATCAAAGACACTCACACTTCTCTTCACCTTTATCTGCCTATTCATTTTCTCATTCAGCAATTCACAGACTGATTTGACTGAGGTAGGGCTGAACCTCCCAGGAGCCATACTGAGCGTGTAATAATGAAGTTGTCCCCTCGTAACTTTAGGAGAAGCATATGGCGACCCGTCACACACAGGCACATAGGATAATCGCTCTGAGAAAGAATCCGTGCTGGAGAATCCAAGAACTCCCAGGGTGAAGGTTATTCACTGATACCCAACAGAAGAGCCACTGTTATCCAGGCAGGCAGAAAGAGGCACCCCAGAGACTGCAGAACTGTGCAGCCAGACTCTAATCAGAGGAGCCCGAGGCCAGAGCCAGCACATTGCTTATTCATAAATAAACTTTTATTAGAGCCCAGCCAAACCCCACTTGGCCATATATTGTTGGTGGCGGTTTCACACCACGGCAGCAGAGTTGGGGAGGTGGCACAGACTTTGTGAGCCTCAAAGAAAAATGTCAGTGATCCTGGTTCAAGAGAAAGGGGACAAGGACAGTGAGGCCTGTGAAGGAGGATCGGCAGTTCAGCGAGAGGGGAAAGGAGGCCGTGAGGGAGGTTGAACCTCTTCTGAGCACAGGATGAGGGAGGGCCAGGGGAGGCCATAAGCAGACCATAGAGGGTCAGATTTATGTGTTTAAAAGACAGGACTGGGAGGAGCGGAAGCAGGCCTGGTCTGTGATCAGAATGTAAAGTGAATAGAAGAAAAAAGATGACAGTCTTCATGTAGAATCCTAAGTCTCAGCTCTAGGCTGCTTTTCCTTGGCTTATAGTCAGCACCCAGCAAACTCTCGCCAAGCAATGTGTAGCAAAAGCTGACGTCAGGTGGCATTCCTACTGACCAGGCACACACCTGAGGGATGCCGCTGTCCTTATTTTGTATTTTTATGTCGAGATATTTCTTCTCTTCTCAGGAAGCGTTCAGCCCTAAACAAAAAACACTCTCAAACATTTGTACTTCTGCTTTCAACGGCGATGTTCCTTTTAGGGGTGCCATTGAATTTTTAATATTCTAGTGCAAAGAAAATTAGCTCCACGGAGGGAGGGGACCTGGAGTGGAGATTCAGGATGAGAAATGTTCATCTGCTTCCCTTGGTCTCCAGCTTGCAGCCTGCAGATCTTAGGACTCCCTGGGCCTTTTTGAATGAAACAGCTTGCGATAAATCTATCTTCTTACACACACATTCCCCTCCACCCCACACACGCAGATTTCTGTTTCCCTGGAGAACCCTGACTAACTGAACACAATACAGAGTTCTCTTGAGAAACAGAACCAAGTGAATTTCGACCTACAGAGAAGAGGTTGTGATTTATGGGGCTCAGATCATAAGGTAAAGAATGTAGATGACAGTATAGAGTATCTGCGAGACAGAGGACCAGGGAAGCTGGCAGCATAGGTGGGTAAATAAAACTTAAGCCCTGAACACCTGGTGCACCATGACTGGAATCCTCAGTATAAACTCAAGGGCCTCAGAATCATCTTGAGGCCTTGTCTTAACTAGGGTTAAAACATCCTGACCAAAAGCAAACTGAGGAAGAATAGGTTTATTTGACTTATGCTTCTATATCACGCTGCTTCATCCCTGAAGGAAGTCATGACAAGAACTCAAACAGGACAGGAACCTGGAGGCAGAAGCTGATGCAGAGGCCACGGAGGGTGCTGCTTTCTGTCCTGCTTCTCCTGGCTTGCTCAGCATGCTTTCTTATAGAACCCAGGGCCGCCAACCTAGGTGTGGCACCACCCATAGTGGGATGGGCCCTTCCCCATCAATCAATAATTTTAAAAAATGTCCTATAGGCCTGCCTATAGTCCTATTTTATGGAGGCATTTTATTTTCCCAATTGTGGATTCCTTTCCTAGGATGACTCCAGCTTGTGTCAAGTTGACATAAAACTACCCATTACAAGTCTCAAGGTCAGAGACACTGGAGTTCCAATGCTCCTGGACAGGAAAAGACGGTAGCAGGCTCTGGGATGGAGAGCATGCATCCTCTTTATCTACCTCTTTTCCACCTGTGCCCTCAACTGTCAGATTGAGCCAGCTGAAGGAGGGGGATGGGTCTCCCTTTCTTTGTCTGTTAACTTGGATGGCAGTGTCCCCCTGGGAATACCCTCACAAATGTGCCCAGCAGTAACATTTTAACAGGTGTCTGGGCTTCTTTAACCAAACCAAGATGCAAGTTGACCACCGAATACAGTCCATTTTCATGACATTTTGTGTAAAAAGAGAAAATTTATATCCGCTTAAAATCAAAAAATGACATAGTTACTCATATCCTCCGGCTCTTAAATCTGTCTCCTCTTCCTCTATGATCCCTGGGCATTTTTTTGAGGGGGATTCAGTATAGCTGTTCCACTTAGGACTGAGGATTCTGCAGTCCCTTGTTCTCTGCACTTTGGCCAGTTTGGGCTCTCTTAGTCACCATCCACTACAAACAGAAGCTTCTCTGATTGGCTGATGCACCTATGTACAGGTATAACAATAAACTATTAGGAGTCAGTGTATTAGTATGTCGATGTATTAGCATAACAATCATAGGACCTCCCCTAGGTCATGTGACCTATCTAGCCACAGGTGCATAGCCCAGTAATGGCACCAGGTATGGGTTTTATTTTGTGGAGTGGAACTTTAATCCAACCAGAGAGTGGTTGGTTACTCCCGTGGTGTTGCTGCCTGTACTACACCAGTGCGCATGCCTTTTGAAGCCAGTCGCTCTTGAAGCTCTTGGTTCACAGGTGAGTATGGTTGATGCCTATTTTTTTCTCTGCCAGGAGCATTCCCAGTGTTGTGACAGCTAGCCAGTGGAAATGAAGAAGCAATGTCTTCTGCCCGTGGTAGGACAGCCAGCTGCACATATGAACTCACAGTGGTTGTTACAGTATACACAAGATCTGTGAAGCCCAAGGCAGACCAAATTCTAGCATGAGAAGAAGGGTTGGGTATGAAGTTCCGCCCCTGGCTTAGGAACCTGTTGGCAATTGTTAGCTGCTAGGAAAAGAAGGGTCAGTTTTCTCTAAGAGTATACCCCATACCTCAGTGGGAGGTCACAAATCCCAGAATATTCATGTAGCATAAATGGACTTGGATGGCGTAGGCACAAACTTGATGGGGAAGGAAACAGAAGAATTAGGGGTGTGTCTTAGTCAGGTTTTCATTGCTGTGATAAACACCATGACAAAAAGCAACTTTGGGAAGGGTTTAGTTCATCCTACAGCTTGTAGTTCATCACTGAGGGGAGTCAGGACAGGAACGCAAGGCAGGAACCTGGAGGCAGGAACCTAAGCACATACTATGGAGGGATGCTTCTTACTGACTTGTGCCCCATGGCTTGTTCAGGCTGCTTTCTTATATATCTGAGACCACCTGCCCAGGGTTGGCACTACTTCCAGTGAGCTGGGCTCTCCCACATCAATCATTAATAAAGAAAATGCCTCATAGACTTGCCTACAAGTCAATCTTAGGGGAGGCATTTTCTGAAATGATAGTCCCTGTTTCCAAATGACTCTAGCAAGTGTCAACTTGACATAAAATTAGTCAGCACAGGGAGGGAAGGTGAATACAGCCAAAATTAATTGTAAGAAATTCTAAAAGAACTAATTTTTAAAACGTAAAAATTTGAACGAGAGCTGGAGAGACGGCTCAGTGGTTAAGAACACTGACTGTTCTTCCAGAGTTCAATTCCCAGCAACCACATGGTGGCTCACAACCATCTGTAATGAGATCTGATGCCCTCTTCTGGTGTGTCTGAAGACAGCTACAGTGTACTCATATAAATAAAATAAATAAATCTTTAAAAAAAATTAGAAAGAAAAATGACCAATTGGTAACGTCACCCCTAGTTAGTTGACATGACAGGCTCAGACTCAGTCCTGGAAGCAGGGTACTTTCCTTCATTTTGAGCAGAGAGCTAAGCCAGCACTGGGTGCTACAGACAGTCCGGAAGCAAGGACTGAGGCCCACGCTGTAAAATCTTCACTGTGTGATTGATGACCCCGTCTTATACTTATGCCACACTAGCAGAAACAGTGTCCCCTAATCCCAGAGGCCAGGAGAAGGTCAAACGTCCTCATCGAACTCTCTTTTGAAGAGCCCAGGGTGGCTTAGTACACGACAACTTCTGAGCTTCTTATCCACAGAGGCTGTGATATGGGGGAGTCTGGCGAGCTGGCACCCTGACAGATGTTCCTGAAAACAGAAAAACGTTTGTGTGGAGAGGGTGGATTTGATCATGGTCTTTAGGTACAGGATGCCTGAAACCAATCAGTTCATAGCTCCCAACGAACTTGGGTTTGTCCACATGTGTGTGGTGAAGAAAAGAAATTTGTGCGTTGTAAGCATCTATACTATTTCAATTACTTATAATTTGGAGAGGGGCAACTTGTCTGGTTTCAGACTGTCGGGTATTCACTTAGAGCAAATGAAGAGTTGAATGAAATATGGAGTTTGTTATTTCCCTGAACCCCAGGTGAGGGCATTTGTGCCATCTGATGTCCAGGATGCCAGTGGCATTCAGGCAAATGTTTCCTCCGAGAAGATATCATGCTATGGTGTCCTCAGAGATGTATCACCTGGGACCTGTGAATGACACCTTAGGTAACAGAAGGCATGATCTCCTTAAGAATTCGGAACCCAAGTCCATTGATGGGTGTCCTATAAGAATGGAGCAGAGTTGGGTGGCTGGGGAGGTGGGAAGGATGGAGGAGGGTAAACTGTGATCAGATATATTGTATGAAAATAGTCTATTTTCAATAAAAAAGAAATGTTGAGAAAGAATCAAATCTAAATACTGTAAACATGTATAATATTTAATTTTTTCTTATGTATCCTGTCAGTAATAACTATTAAAGTGTAGTATGTGTGTTTTAAAGTAGGGAATGAAGGAAAGGAATGGTAAAATTTTCAGTTACTGCCTATTAAAGTAGGAGAGTACACCGGGAAGCATTGTGGGACTTAAACATGAGCTGCTACAGCTTGCTTTGTAGAATGCTGGGTATTTAGCAAGGGCGAATAATGTGTACATGACAAACAATGGGTCAGAAGCAGGCCGGACGAATGCTTTTAGAGTGCTCATGGCTCCTCCAGAGGACCTGAGTTTGGGTGACAGCGCCCACAGTGGCGGCTCACAACTGCATGTAAGTCCAATTCTAGGAAATCAGATACCCCTGGGTCTCCAAAAGCTTGTGGTACATCTACACTCACACAGGCACACAGAGACACACACTCACATACTACATACACACTACACACAGACACATACACAACACACACACCATACACACATACACACCACACACATCACACACACTACATGCCCCACATATACACCACACATACACACATACTACACCACATACACACCACACACATCACACACACTACATGCCACACATATACACCACACATACACACATACTACACCACATACACACCACACACATCACACACACTACATGCCACACATACACACATACTACACCACATACACACATACCACACCATACACACCACACATCACACACACACACACACTACACCACATGTCACACACACACACCATACACACATACACACCGCACATATCACACACACTACATGCCACACATATACACCACACATATACACACATACTACACCACATACACACACATACCACACCATACACACCACACACACACACACGTATACCACACCACACATCACACACACACTACACCACATGTCACACACACACACACCATCACACACACACACACCATCACACATACACAACACAACACACACACCATACACACCATACACACATACACACCATCACACACTACATGCCACACATATACACTACATACATACACACACACACTACACCACACACACACATATCACACCACACACACTACACACGCACACATACACACCACACCATACATCACACACACACACCACACCATACATCACACACACACACACTACACCACATATCACACACACACACATACACCACACCATACATCACACACACACACACACACACACACACACACACACACACACACACACTTTAAAAAGAAAGCATAGACTGGTGTCCAGATGGCGAGGAGGTCATAAGTACCCACAGAGAGGATGTCAGCAGTGCCATCTCACTGAGCTTCAAGTCAAGGTGCCTAGAGGGCTGTGCTCTCTTCACCTTGATGCTTTCATTTCTGACATACCTACATATAAGTGGGTGGATTTCTGTCACTTTAAATAATGGTCGGAAGTTGTTAGTGACAGGAGCTCCCAGAACAAACCCACCCTTTACTCTCTGTGACTTTTTACCCAGCTCCTGGCGAGCATCTTCATGGGAAGCCAGAGTCTCAGGATCCCATTCTTCTGCTGTTTTCCTGGAGGGGGACATGGAGGCAGAAAACTCAAGACTTTCACCTGACGAGATCCCAGAAGGATTCAGGGGTGGCCTGGAGGAGCTGTGGATAGGACTCTGGAAACTCGCAAACGCTGGTGTTCTCTGTGTGGAGGATGTGGGGGCTTAATGGCAGTGTAACATATAGAACTGAGACACACACAGAGGTGTGCCCTATGGCTGTTCAGAGTGCCTAGCCAGGCAGTGTGCAGTGAGTGCCTGTGAAACCTTCTCGGTGGATACTGCTGGCCAGCTGGAGTCCAGCTTCCTTTGCCCTCAGAATGGGTAAACCGAGCAGTACCATCTATGAGGGGAAGTGGACACCAAAAGATGGAGTAAATAGCATGCTCCCTGGGCAAGGGTCAAGGATAGCACCATCCAATGGGGTTCAACATGTGCACATTTAAATGTTCTAGAATCTGTGTTCTGATGTTTAAAACGAGGTGGAATTAATTTTAATAATATATTTATTGGGGTTGGGGATTTAGCTCAGTGGTAGAGCGCTTGCCTAGCAACTGCAAGGCCCTGGGTTCAGTCCCCAGCTCTGAAAAAAAAGAAAAAAAGAAAAGAAAAAAAAGAGGAAAAATATATTTATTGAATTTACTCCATGCAAAATATTATATTACCCCATGTGTCCTACAAGAAAATCAATGGGATGACTTTGTGTGTGTGTGTGTGTGTGTGTGTGTGTGTGTGTGTGTGTGTGTGTTGGCTTAGAAATTGGTGTGTATTTTCTACATAGCATGACTTGGTTTGTCCTGGTCACAAGGCTAGAAGTGTTCATTAGCTGGGGCAGTGTTCTTAGCCTTCCTAATGCTGTGACCCTTTAACACAGTTCCTCATGTCATAGTGGGCCCCCAACCATAAATCATTCTCATTGCTACTTCATAACTGCACTTTTGCTACTGTTACGAATCACCATGTGTTGTCTGATGGTCTTAGACAACCCCAATGGGGTCACAGTCCATGGGTTGAGAACCACTGAGCAAGACAGTAAGGACTCCTGTAGCAGACACAGTGGGATGTGCTCTTGGGGACTGCACAGGTGGCAGGCTGTATACAGAGGACTGCCATTTTCCTCCTCCATCCTTTAGCTCTGGTTTTTCCTTTGTGTGGCCTCCAACAGTGGTCCCTGGCGAGCATTCCAGAGAAGCTGGCCTGTGTGTGCATTTATGTGTGGTTATGGTCTGTGGTCGGGGCCAGGCAGAAGCCAAGAGAACTCTGAGGAGCAAAGGCATGAATGAGAGACAGTAAAACGATGGCGGGGTTCCAGATGTCTGAAAACCTTCCCCCCACTTCTGATGGAATTCCTGGGGTGTGTAGGGATGGATCTAGGATAAAGCCCTAACCTGTGGAATCTTCTAGAATCTCCCCCTTCCCCATATCGTGAGTCAGTCTGAAGAAGCTCTGGACAGCCTGAAAGCATCTTGAGGAGGAGAAAGAAGAAAAACTTAGCTTACTTCATTCCTAATGGAAAGTTAATTGCTCTGTGGAAAGTTGTTTCCAGCCAGATGAAGACCACACAGAGGAAAAATAACAACAAACAAAAAACAAAACAAAACAAAAAAACCCCATTGCCCTCAGATGGGCGTTTAGCCAACAGTGACAATAGTCGTCTGCTGTTCTGAGTCTGATGGACGTGGAGGGCAACTCATGGCAGAGTCATTGTTTATACTGACAGCTTAACAGCAGGCTTGAAGGAAGAAGAGTTTGGGGAGGCAGTGGGGAGCTGTAAACACTTAATCCATCACAGAAACTTAGAGGGGAGCAGGCGCCATGGAGGCAGAGGACCAAACCCTTAATTGTTGGGCAATCCTCTGCCTCAGCTGCCCTCATCTGCATTCAGCGGATGCCAATTCAGTGTAGCATTAAGATAGGGACCATCAGCCAGTGCTGGGAGAATGCAACAGAGGGGTGTGGTGGCTTCTGCCCCTTGGAAGTACTGGGAAAATGATGGATATTCACCTGCTGTCTTGCTTATCTCATTTATTCAAATTAACCAGTGCCCAGAGCTGGAAAGAAATGGGCTGGATTCAGACAAAGATGAATTGTAGTAAAAATGGAAATTACAACTCAGAAAATGAATATCATCAGACCACTGAGATTTTATTAGCTAATCACGGCTGTGATATTGAACTTCTGAAGACGTTGTTTTGATTGAATTTTCTCCTTGTATCCGTGAGGACTTGCCAGGGTAGTGTTCATCGGTGCAGAGAGAGAGAGAGAGAGAGAGAGAGAGAGAGAGAGAGAGAGAGAGAGAAACACAGACAATAATGAGCTGTTTAATGCCCTGTTCCTTCCCTAATGTTTTTGTTTTGTTGCTCAAGTCTTATAGATTTCCTGAAAGTGGTGATGCTTCAAGTCATAGCATTGACGTTGAAAGAGCAAATCACTCAATTTCCAGGTCAAATATGGTCTAGATTTCTCATAATGGCCAGCTACTGTGTCGTAGGTATTGGGGGGATCCTGGGAATGAAATGGGACCATGGATCTGGGGGCGAGGTGGGGTCACCTCTAGCAGTTACTGCTAGCAACTCTGTCTTTGCCCATTCTCTGTTGCTAACGTTTGCCTTTACCATTGGCTACATCCTCAGCACTGACTCAAACTAGAGCCACGAAGCCCTCTTAATCAACATGCAGTTTATCCACACAAATCCCTACTCACGGATCCCGTGTCTCTGGGGAGGAACTTGCCTGCCCTGGAGGCTAAGCCTGGAACATCTGGCTCGCGTCTGTTGATCTCAGGAAAGACGGCACAGTTCCTCCTTACCAGAGAGCCCTTACAAGGGTTTCCTCCTGTTGGGAGGAGGTCATGCTGGAAACTACCCTCTAGATTTAGCTGTAGAGACAAAGTCCTCTGAGGAATGAGAACACGAGACCTTCATTTGTATCACTAGCAAATAATTCTATGAGGAAGTGTGTGTGCTCTATGGAGGGCCTCAGGCAGAATCAAGCGCCCATCATTGTTAGGCTTGGATTCGGTTTATGCTTATCAGAACTCACACTGAATCCCATCTGAACGGTCAGAGAACTCTTAAGTGATTGAGCTAAGGAGGGCATCAGCTTTAGGAATGAATTAATGTAGATTTTGAGAGACTAGGTTAGCTCTTTCCAGAACAGGTTGTTAGAAAGCAGGTTACCCCTTCTCCCCCTTCTCTTTCCTGCACACGTGCATGCAGCACGGGGTCTCAATGGCGTTAAGCTCTGGAATATCCGCATCTGCCAGAACCACAGGTCTTGTTATTGTATTGTGGCAACAGAAATGACCCGAAAGAGCAGACACCTGAACTGCACACTTGAATGTTGCCTCCCTTTCCCCTTCTCTTCCTTTTAATGTCAGTTCCCTGGAATCTTCTCCATGCGAGTCTAGCTCCCACAAGGCTTTCTTTTACATACAGTCTGGGGGTTGAGGGGTCAGGTGCGTTGAAGAATCCGAGCTTCGCATCGGAACCAAGTCTCATGCCAAACCCCGCACCCCGTAATACCCAAGTCTCAGGGCATGAGCATCAGTTGCTGGCTCAAAGTTCCAGCAAGCATTCCAGAAGCCAGGTACGTACGACAGGGAGGGTAATTCTCACAAATGTCTGTGGCGATAAAGGACCATTTTATCCCCATCTTGCCAAGAGAGAGTGAACTGCAGGGATGCGAGGGAGCTTAACCAAGTCACACAGCAGGCAGGATTTAACTAAATTACTTAAACCATATCCTCACAGTTATAAGTTCTGCAGGGCAGAGAAACTGGTTAGCGAGACTTGGACCCAGGAGCCTGTTATGTGGTAGTGCTGAGCCCATCGCTGAGGATCTGCTGCCCAGCCTGCATCTTGGCTAGAAGCAAGGAGGGCAACGGACCCGAATTAACATGTAAGAAGGGTTGGCCATTCAGTGCCCTGAGTCTTGCTATTTCTTTTAATATAATTAGAAATGGATTGAAATCCGGAGCCCGGACTCCCCGCAGGTTTTGCGCTTCTCCGTAGGCAGCACATTAAAAGCCCCTCACCTCGTGAGTTCCTCCCATGTAATGCGGTACGCTGATGAAATCATTTATCATCCACGAGCCGTGTTGGCTGTCTTATTAGGGGATGTAACTGCGGGCTCTGCATTTGGCTGATCCAGACATGCTTTAATTAGGGCTTAAAAGATATGGGTACAGGCTGCTCATGCAAGGTGGGGTATGGCTCCGTAAGGCTTTAACCCTTCCCTGCCAGCCTAGCCAGATACACGATCAAAACCACAAATACATAGGCTTATACTTGCACCTTGGCTGGTAAATAGGAAGGCTGCCTTCAACAGGCTGGAATGCTGGGGACCTTCTGTAGACTGGGGGTGCCAAGTGATATACATCCTATAGGAGAATTCACACTCGTTAATCTAGCAGGCCTGGACTTTGTAAGCCTGCTTAATGCTGGCTCTTCAGGTCTTGCCCAAGGGCCACAGTAGGATTACCGGTCAGAAACCTAGGAGTCTGCACTTTCTTAGAGCACCCAGGGTACCCTGTGCCCCCTCAGGACAGCCTTAGCTACATGGGTACAGACTATCCCACCCTGGGGTAAATCATGAATGAACACTAGTACTGAGAGAACGGAGATCTTTCAGTCATGGCTGAGGGCTCTTGGTCTACCCCTCACTTCTCAAACATCTGAGGTGTTTTGAGCTGCCTGGCTTCTCTTCTTCATCTTCTGCACATGTGGCTATGATCCAGAATGGTGGGGACTCAGTATCACCTGCCTTCAGGATTTTTCAAAAATGCTGACCCTGGTTTGGAAGAGGATGGAGCTGGGAGTGCCGGGTCTGTCTGTGCGGGGCTGAGGTGTTTTTCAGAAGGAATGAAGTCATCTATGTAAATACTGTGAAGAGGGTAGCCTGCGCCTGGGCATTGAGAACAGTGTGTGTGTGTGTGTGTGTGTGTGTGTGTGTGTGTGTGTGTGTGTGTGTGTGTGTGTGTCTAAGAACATATATGTTTCATCTGGCTTTCCTTTTGCCTGAGTTCCCAGGAAACCTTGAAGTTCAAGCTCAGTGCACAAGGCAGAAGTCTATTTGATCAAAAAGGGCTCTGAGCTGCAGTGTTTTCAGGCAAGGAACACACAGGCCAGAGTTACCGCTGTCAGAGCAGTGACTGATTAACTATAGGACCACAAGGGAGAGGTCTGGCCGACCCCAGTCTGGAACAGAGGTCCAGGGAGAGGTGAAGGCTGGGTGGAGACATAGGTAGACAGACCACCTCGGCAGCACTGAATCTGAGGTTCAAGGAGAAGAGCCCAGAAGAGCCTGAGGGTCAGGTCTTCTTCTGGACAGACTCCAGGACAAGAGAGAAAAACATCTTGAGCTGTCTGAACAAAGAAGATATATTTGTGATGAGGTCACAGGTCCAACGCCAGGACGCTAGGGCAGGATACAGCCCAATGTTGTCAAAGGGAGAGTTAGGAGTAGGGAGGCTCTCCAAGCTGGCTCTCTCTCTCTCTCTCTCTCTCTCTCTCTCTCTCTCTCTCTCCCTCCCTCTCTCTGTCTGTCTCTCCATGCCTTTGCTCCATCCCTTCACCTCTAGTTTTCTAGAAGTCTCTCAGTTTATATAGTCTGTACTGAGCCTCCTTAACACCAGCCCAAGGTGCCAGTCCAGAACAGGCTGGTGATTTGCTGATAGGTGTGTGGACTAACAAGGAGGCTCTTGCCTCTGTATCTAGGATGAAAAGTTTCTGCTGTCACTTGGGGTGCTCTGGTGCCTGGACACAGAGGATGGGGTGAAGCTTTTTCCCTCAGACGCCATACTCTACTTCAGTGGAGATCTTTTATGCTGGCTAGTTGGGGCTGACCAGAGAACTTGTTGAAAGAATCATTTCCACTGTAGAAATGGGACAGAGACACTGTTCAGTCCTTTCCAGGGACATGGAGGCCCCAGCAACAGATGGAAGGTCCGGAGGAGGGGTAATCTTCCTCTCAGCAAGCGTTGAAGCTGAGATTGTGGGCGTAGGCACAGGAACACAGTCCTATTACACTTGTGACCATAGTCCCAAGTGGAGGGTGGGGTGGTGGGTACCCAGAGCTGCTGAATGGGACTAGAGGTCATCAGCATGGCTCTGGTGAGGTCTCCATGGGTCCATCTCACCATGGTGGTCAACATCGTTGTAGGGAGTTAGCGTACAGGGAGACAAGAAATTAGAGAATCTGCACATAGGTTTGCTTTTAATGGCAGCCTCTTCCTTTGGGAACTCACATAACCCGAGAGACCAGCATCCTTCCTTTCTAAGACTGAGTGATACTCTTATGATCCAATCCCCTTCTATAATATCCAAGTAGCCCAGTGCCTGGCTGAGAGCTCTGCTTTGCAGTGGTGTCTGCTGCTGCGTTCTGAAAGCTCTTTTCTCTACCTCAAAACTCTAAGGTTTGGGGAAGGGTCTATCCACCATCTTAGTTAGAGTTTCTATTACTGTGAAGAGACACCATGACCATAGCAACTCTTATAAGGGAAACCATTTAATTGGGGTTGACTTACAGGTTTAGTCTATGATTGTCATGGTGGGAAGCATAGTGCCACCCAGGCAGACATAGCTCCCTGGAGAGGGAGCTAATAGTTTTATGTCTCGTTAGCTGGCTAGGCAGCAGAAAGGAAGAATGAAGCCCTGGACCTGGCTTGAGCATCTGAGACCTCAGAGCCCACCCCCAGTGACACACTTCCTCCATCAAGGCCACACCTCCTGATAGTACCCCTCTCTATGGGCTTGTGGAAACCATTTCATTCACACCACCACACTCGCCTTAGTAGAACTATTTCCTAAATGAAATGTCATGTTCTCTAAGAATCTGCCAGAAGAATGAATGGATGGCAGACTGATGAAGGGGAGGGAAGGAAGAAAGGAGGAAGGAAAGGCAAAGAGAAATAGAAACATGACTGAGGAACTTGCCACCTGAGTGCATTGGGTTGGAGGTTTTATGTTTTAACTTGGCTGTCTTTATGTTTATTCCAAATGAAAAGCTTTCTATGACTTTTCTCAGTCCAGTCTTTCGTTCATTGAATACATATTTGCTGAGCTTCAGATCTACTGCTCTCATGAGCTACAGGAACAACTAAACATCAACCATGGAGACAGTCAGGCTCGGGTCTTGTGCGGCTCCAGCTTTCTGTATGTGGTCAATTCAGGATAAGAGTGGTCCTCGGGGCCCCTGAGGTCACCAGCAAAGACTTACTTTGGAAGACTGACCCAAAGTGACATAGGATAACAGGCTTTGTTTTGTCATTCTGTTAGTCTTCAAAAGATTTAAGATACCATTGATCTTTGTAGCTTAATGTTAAATGTATTCTTCCTGTGTGTTTGTGTGCTTCCTCTATCAACTACCTATCTATCTGTCTGTCTATCTATCTATCTATCTATCTATCTATCTATCTATCTATCTATCATCTATTATCATCTATCCATCTAATTATATCTGACTATATTGCTTATTCACACACTGTGTGTCTATCTATCTATCTATCTATCTATCTATCTATCTATCTATCTATCATCTATCATCATCTATCCATCTAATCTATAGCTGACTATATTGCTTATTCACATACTGTGTGTCTATCTATCTATCTATCTATCTATCTATCTATCTATCTATTCACATATTGATAACTCTATATATGTAAGTCTGTTATTTTTATACTATTCATAAAAGACCCATGCATTTGTAGCCGTTCTATAAATATGGAGTGCTGCATTTAAATGTATAAAGTGCAATTAAAATGTCACACACACACACACACACACACACACACACACACAGAGGCAGGCAGAGCTGGCACTTTTCCAAGCGTGGATAAAGGGATTTATTAATTAATCAGTGTTGATGCTTTGAGATCTCTCCTCTTGGGTGTCACTAGCTCACGTTCAAGTTTCCGAGCTGTGGCCTGGGCATGTGTGCAGTTGGCATCTGCCCTGTCAAGTTGGGTCTCATCCTGGGCTGTAGAAAGGCCCTGCAGCCTGGCACTGTTACGCCGTGACTCCCCTTGATGTATGGATGTGCCATGGCTCGTCATGTCATAGTCGTTGATAACTCTGTATAATTAATTTGATGCCATCTGATGTGGCAGCAGGTTCGATATTTAAGACATAAAAGTTGTCCATGCCCCACGGAGCACATCTGTTCAACGGCATGATTCAAATTAATTTCCAGCAATTTCGGGCCGAGCTCCTGGAGCCAATCTCTGATCTGCCTGATGTCCTCAGGACACATTCCGTGAAATGGTTCAAGACATTGTTCTTAAATTCCTATTTTGAAATTGCTTTTATAAGTACAGATATAATGCAAAGGCCTTACTTGGGCTTTCTGGATCCCCCAAGCCTGCAAGCCTGCAAGGCAAGCTTACTGATTAGGCCCCCTGAGCACACGCAGAGACCAGCCTGCAGCTTCAGTATTTGCTCCAGGAGCCTTGCCTGCCCTCTCCCCATCCGTCTCCCTTGTGACTCCCTTAGTCACCGTGTTCCTCTCTCCTCTTCAGTTAGGGTCCATTGGTTACTCATTGCCTTTCAGAACTCAGTGTTATTTTTCAGAGTACCGGCTGTTTTTGTTTTGGGAGCAGAGTCATTTTGGCTGCTCTGTGTTTCTTCTTACATAATGTTGGCAAGAGCACAATGGAAGTGCTCTCTGTGTCCTCGACGTGGCCCGTCAGCAGGTGCACGGGCCTCATATGCCTGACTGCCACTGAGCTGAGTTTTGGTTAAGATTGTGTCTCTAAGGAATCTCCACATTTATAGACCTCTACAGGTAGCCCAGGTTGGACCTGAGCCTCTTGCCTCAACCCCCCTCAGCCTCCTGGGATTACCGGTTTGCTGTCACACTCAGCTCCCTTTCAGTTTGCTAAGCATCTACGGGGAGACTTTCTCCTTACCCTTTGGCCTACTAAGGCCAGTATCCATCGGCAATGCTAACCTACCATAAAGATCATCATTGGGCTGAAACAGGCAATGCCTCCATTTTAACTGCTGCTTTTATGTCTGTCAATCAAGAACAGATGGAAAGGAAGTTTCCAAGCATCCGTACAAGGATTTCTCTGTGCCCAAGTGAACCGGTTGATGTTCTTGGTTAAAAGTCACTGGTCTGCTACTTGTGATGCCACCTTACTGGTCTCACCTTTGGTTAGTGGGGCCACTTATAGGCATCGGTCTCCATCATCCCACATGACCCCCTTGACTTTGTAATTGAGCAGTAAGTGGGAGGGACCTCGTTTTTGTTTTGTAACTCACTGCGGGACTGTGTTAATACCAATACAGAGTGGACTAAGAAGAGAATCCAGGTTTTTCTAGGTGTTTCACCCCCTAGGGGGCAAGATAGGTTCGGGTGAGTGTGTCTTGGACATAAGTCTGTGGGTGGTGCCAATGGTACTCATTGGTTCTTGGCCCAAGGGGCTGATTGCAATGCCAGTACCAGTACCTGGAAAAGGAAGTTTGGGTTCCGAGATGGTGAGGAGTGTATCTGGAGGCACCTGCCACCACCATCAGAGTGGCAGAGCCAAGACACATTGATTTCACCAGATACCCAGTGTCTGTTCATCTCACTATACCTGCTGGCTCAAGAGTCGGTTTGTCACCTTATGCATGTCCAGGAGGCACTGGGAGATGTGAAAGACACAGAGCAGATCCATCCCAGCCAGTGCCCGACAGAGATGGAGATGCTGTGTCACTATCCCCATGAAACTGGACGCGGAGAGGTGACACCGATATCACCAGGACACCTGGAATGGAGACGCGGTGACCACACCTCTATGAAAATCTGTCCTCACAGTGCCGTGGACAGTCACACAAGCACCGAGAAAGTGCGTCCTGCTTCCCTCAGACCGCCTGGCTCATGGCCATGCATGTGTGCGCTGAGTCTTCAGTATTTGTGCAGGGCAGGCATTGGCTTCATGTGAGCCTACGTATCAGTGGTTTAGTCTGAGAGCTCTGATTCAAATCATGGGGCAGGTTTTTGGTGGCCACAAGTCAGTCTCCTCCATGCACCTATAGAGGCTTGGGGGAAATCACGGTCATCTGAGTGTAAAGTCAGGACCTCACCGAAGGGTGGGACATGAGCCAGAGGTGTGCTGCATCCATGAGAGGGCCCAAGGGCCACAGGCATAGGTGACAGGAGTCTGAAGTTGTACCCTGAGGTGTATGTAGTAGGCAGCAGGAGAGAGACAAATATGCCCGATTTAGTATGAGTCCTTATTCTGGGTCTTAGTAAGGAAGACAGGTAAGGCCTCTGACCCTGGGAATTTATGCATTAGGGTGGGCCAGCAGCTATTAAATAAAGATGGGGCTTCAGTGAATAGGTCTTGTTGAAACGACATAGGAGGGGCTCAGTGAGGACTGAGGAAAGCCATCCCTAAGGATGTGGCATTTAAACTTGACCAGTGTAACCACAGCATGGGACAAGGGAGCTGAGGGAACTCACAGGCTTATGCTGCCCCAGACTGTCATAATCTGCATTCATCCAGCCTCCGTTGTCAGCTGGTGTACCAAGTCACAGTGTGGCACGGCCTCCGTGGGGGACACAAAGAGGTTAGATCACTTATCGCTTTTGTGGCTGAATTTGAACAAATTGTCTCGGTGATGCAGCGCTTCCGTTTCTCATCTCTAAGATGAAAAGAATGTTGTCTTGCATGGCTGTGAGGAATCTGATAAACAGCCCAGTTGGGGATCTGGTACCCACCGTACGCTGAAGTCTACATGCAATTCATGCGTTGCCTGTTCCGTAGGCCTATAGAGATGCTAACTGTGTACACTGTATCCCGCCCTCACGCGCTCTTGCGTCTCTGCAGCAGCCCTGTTCCTTAAACCACAGACTCAGTCAGAATTTATGAAGGAAACCAGGCAAAGGAAACAAACCTTCATTAAAATCTGATCGCTTCTTGTTTTCACTTAATGCTGTTCTTCCGAGCCATCTGGGAACAATTTATTGAAACCATAATTGTGCATTAAATATTGCTATTTGTCCTGAGCCTGGTCTATGAAATAAACACTGTAGAGACTCACTGCAGACTCAGCACATCCAGAGCCCCATTGCTTTTCTGCCAGCGACACCTCCCCATGCCGCGGCTTCTGCCCATCTTCTGGGACCCACCCTAGCATAGCTCAGGGTAGAGTCTAGCTTTGCTTCCCCACCTGTGTGGGAGACAAACAGCACGCGAGGCAGCTCTTGGTGATGATGGAGGTACTTAAGGTTGAATCACAGAGAAAAGAGTCCTGTTTTAAGGCAGAAGGGCTGTGGGGCTCCTGAGGGACTAGCTCTGTCCCCTGGGAAAGAGAAGGCTTATCACAGCCCTAAGTTCTGACCTGCAACAGTGCATCATCTTGACCTTTAGAAGCTGGTGGCTGCCTGTTTCTCTGCCTACCCTGAGCTGGAGTGACGTGGGGAGTATAGAACGGATAGGGAGGTGACAGGCTCTAGTAATGTTGTGGCGGGGGCTGGGAGGCCCAATGGAGAGAACTGGTTTCTCATCCCAGAAATAGACTTCAAGAGAAAATTGTCAATATTGATATCTGGGCAAAAGTTGAATAGCTCTGATAGTCCTCGGAGCTCTGCAGACACAGAGGACTGCCATCCTGGGAGGTATCTGTGATGTGCAAGGCTCTGTGAGTTAGAGACTCCAAGTATGGGTGGAAGAAGCCATTGGCAGACAGACAGCAATTCATGGCCTTCATGCCTGCCAATCACCACCTGCGTTCCTGCCTCGCATCTTTGCTCTGGGCAAGCACCCAACCTCCAAGCTGTCTCTTTCCTCTCCTCTCCCACCCAAACGTCTGTCCTGGTGTCTCTCTGCTGTCTGTTATTAGTCACGACACATTCTGGGATAAAAGCAACAGCCTCTGGAGAGTGGGCATTTCCCTGCTTCTCCGCACAGAGCTCGGTGTAGTCATTTGGTCGTGACTCTTGGCCTGTGTCAGGTTCAGTCAGGGCTGAGAAAAACAAAACAAAAACAAAAACAAACAACAATGACAACAACACAAGGTTGCCATGTGAGTGGCAGCCTGTCAATTTCTGTAGTCGGGATGTTTGTGAAAAACCACTGAGTCCACCCATGGAGTGGGGCAGCTAAGGAGGACGTGCCCTGCTCAGCTTTGTCTGGGTCTGAGTTCTGGGTGCTGTGGGTGTGTGGGGAGCATAGAGTTAAAACCAGGGCTGGGAAAAGGGCAGCAGCAGCCAGGGAAGTGAGATGGGAATGCTGGGACCAGCTTCAGACAATCTGAGCCTGAGTCTGAAGAGGGCGCCCAGAGGTGTGATCTCCTAGATGACCTTGGTAGGCTAGGGGGATCTTCTGCTGGGTGGCTACCCTCCCCACAGGCCACCAATGACAGGTTCCTAACAGCTGTTGGAATCTCAGAGGAACAGAGGGGAGTTGGTGGGGGGATGGGGAGGCAGGATGGGGGTGCTCACAAGCTTTAAGTTGTAGGGAACCAGCCCCTAAGTCTGAGACACTGGGGGAAATGCTGCTGGCTAAACCTTGGCTAAGTCCTGTGCACAGTCTTGGTAACTGAGCGGGGACACAGGCCTCCATAGCTATGATGACGGCAGGGGCCTCCATCACTAAGTGGTCACAGACGCACAGTAAATGGGGGAGGATCTCAAGTGAATAATGGGTTTAATGTAAGCACATGCCCAAGTGTGTCCAGGAATACTTGTGGAACATCACTAAGCAAGAAAGTATTACATTTGCTAGTAAAGCTATTTCCCCTTTTACTTTAGATTTTCAAAATTTTCCTTGAGAGTCGAGAAGAAGAAAATATGATCAAATGACCTATGTGATATAAAATTCAGACACACTCAAGCCTGAGGAGGCCAGTTGTAGAGGACGATGGAGTGGGTGGTAGGGCATGCTGGTGTGACAGAACCCTAACTCTCTCCAGTGGTGGCCAGCCATGTGGGTGGCGTTTTAATTTCCCACTACCTCAGTTTCCCCCGGTGCAAAAGTGAGTTGGCCCCTCCTCCACCATTTGCTCTGACTCTTTAAAACCATCTCTTCTCAGCCTGTCACCCTCTCTTTGGATAAAGTTAGCTTTTATCCTTCAGCAATTCACGATACACCACCAATGCTATTAGTTAACGATTCCTTAGATATTAATCATCATGTTTCCTATCACCAGCTCAGGACACTGAAGGGATAGGGGAGGAGTAGGGGAAGAAGATGGAGACATCGTCATTCCTTCTGAGGAAAGAGCAAGGGTCAAGGCGGTTGCGTAAATTGGCTTCTGCAACTCTCTCTGTCAGCATCAGCAGCTGCTTCAAGACTGTGCAGTTGGCTGTTCTCCTTGCCTCTGTCCGGCTTGGGGGAGGCCAGCCTGGGTTCTGTGGGTCATCTGAGGCAGCTGGCTCTCCACAGGCACAGTCTGGTCTGTCCTGGCACACAGTCCCAGAGCACTGACCCACAAAGTCATAAGAGCTATTTCCTGACACCTCATACTGATCGCCTTCCCAATTTTAGCCCAGGTAAATTCTACGTGTGTGTGTGTGTGTGTGTGTGTGTGTGTGTGTGTGTGTGTGTGTGTGTGTGTGTAGGCAGAGAGAGAGAGAGAGAGAGAGAGAGAGACAGTACCCTTAGGGAGTCGGGTCCTCTGGCAACTTTCTGTCTTCATGCTTATGATGTCTACATACTGCTTATGTGGACCATGACTGATGGATTTAGATACTCTCCCCCAAGACAAATATTCAAAAGGGAAATTTGAATTTCAGATAAACAATCATAAGTATTTTTAAATTGAATTTTAAATTTTTATCTATATGTGTGCCTGCAGGTAAATATGTACCTGTGCATCTCTCTCTCTCTCTCTCTCTCTCTCTCTCTCTCTCTCTCTCTCTCTCTCTATCTCTCTCTCTCTCTGTGTGTGTGTGTGTGTGTGTGTGTGTGTGTGTGTGTGTGTGTGTGTCCAGACTATCTGTCCACAAGTTTCCAGGGATTCTCCTGCCTCTGCATCTCAGCTCACCACAGGATTGTGGGATAACCATGTCTGCCTTTTCAAGTATCCTTGGTGTCCAAACTCAGGTCCTCAGGTTTGCATGGCAGGGACTTTACCCACTGGTTTGTCTCCTTGTCTCAGGAGCATAATGCTCTGGTGTCATTGGCTACTTTTCTGGGCTTCCATTTGAACTGGGTGGCTTGTAGGTGGGCTGTCCTATATGTATCACAAATCGACCAACCCACTGCCAGGTGTGTTTGGAAAGGATGATGAAGGGGGTGCCTACTGTGGAGAGAGGCTCCAATTTAAGGGTAGGCTTGGCAAGGTACAAATTATGGTCCAAATCTGGCCACTGCTTAGTTTTACAAAATGTGTTATTGGAACGTCACCACGCACTTATGGAAGAGCTCAGGGCTGCGTCCTGCTCAGCCGGTTGAGTTGGGTTCTTGCGACCAAGACCCTGTGTGTTCACAAAGCCTGAAGTGTTTGCTTTCGGGTCCTTTACAGAGAGATTGCACTGACCCCTGATTTAGGGTACTGATGGGTAGAAGAGATGGCTGCTACAGGAGCCAGCCTGGTCAGAAGAAGGATGCCAAGTCCTCTGCAGCCAGGGCCTATGCCTTTGCTGTCTTTGCACTGATTCTGAGAAAGGAGAGACTGATGCAGTCATCCAGAGCACTCAGAGCAGGAGTTTGGGCAGGCAGCTGGTGCGAGAAAGCAGGTGGGTGTTCTGGGTAGCTAAGTCAGCTGTCTACGTCAGCCATGCAGTTGGTGAGCGGCTTGAAGGTCTTCAGTGTCCAGACTCAGAACTGACTTCCTTAACTGGGTCAAAGGTGAGACAATGAAGGGCACTTAAGCCAATCGCGGTATGTGTGATGGACAACCCTGATCATCTACCATGAGAGAGACCCTAGCTTAACCCATTGAGAAGACCCAGAGGCTATTCAGGATGTGCAGACCCTAATGGAGTGCCTCTTGTCCAGGAAAGGTCAGACCTGTGGGACCAAATTTTCAAGACAAAGGGCCCGTACAGTTAAGGGTAGGGCATAAGCATTTATGTGGCCTCACCTATTTAGAGACCAACCCTACCAGGGTTAAAGGTCAGAGAATTTTCTTTCCTTCTCTACTCCAAAAGAGGGGTTACAAGAATGGGGGGTGTGGGGGGAAATTTGGAGCTGTGTGTCCACTGTCCCATCATGAGGACCCTTGGCATCAAAGCTGTAGCATCAGCTCAGTTCCAGATCTCCCCAAGTTTGGTTCCCTCCTGGGAGACTGAGGGCAGATGGTTTAGATGATTCTGAAGCGGGAGGGCAGAGGGAACTCAGAGAAGGAGTGAGTAGGAGGAAGAGTAAGAAAAGAAAAAACTATTTAAGGGTGTGTCATTCCCTGCTGTAAATACTCCACGTTCTCCTGGAGAGGACTCATTTGTGGCCAAGTGGCCCAAGATAGCCAGCCACATCCTGATGTCAGTACCACCTCCCTTCCTGTAAGACAGGGTTCAGAGGAGGGACACCTCAACTACAGATGGCATCAGGAAAGTTCTGTATGAGCCCAGAGACCAGGCTAACTAGCCATCTTCCCACTCTACCCACCCACTCTGCAGACCCTCTCTTGCTTACTCATTAAACCTTGGTTTCTCGAACATTCAAAAGTGCCAGTTGCATTTAGTGCTGAGAAGCCACTCACCAAGTTCCAAAGGTCTCTGAGGTACCTGGCAGTCTGCAGAGGGGAAGAGGAGGAGGGGATCCAGCTAGGACATCTCTTGTCTCTGCACCAGGCATGGACAACCTTTAGCTGTTGTGACCATATGATACCCATCAAGTTCACATTTGAGAATCACACGATCAAGTTAAAAGATGAAATCCTCCAGTCTTGAGTAGGTTTATGGTTAGGTATTGGGCCACAATATAGCCACCCTTGGACCTATGTGGCCCATGGGCCAACATACCTGCAGCCCTTCCCAATCTCTTTCTCCAGCCCCATCTGAATTTATAGCTCTGAGCCCTTCACACACAGTGCTCGGGAGATTCTTGGCTGGCGTTTTGAGAACATTCTGCAGAATTCCCAGCAGCCATGGGTGATGAGAGTGTCTCACTGGGTTCTCAGTCTTTGTCCCTGCTTTCTGCCCTTCATCCTGGGGGTGGGGAGGCATCCATGCTGGCCCACCTGTGGGCTCAAGGCTGGGCAGCATGAAGCAGCAATGCAATGAGCAAAATAAGAAGCTCTCCCTGGCCACAATCAAATTTCCTTCTTTGAGTTAGGAGCAAAGCCAGACCTTAGAGATGGCAGCCATTCCAAAAGAAATGCATGTGAGAGAGACTCCTCCATCCCAGCAGCCCTAGGCTGGGCTGAACACATACTCACATCCCCATGACTATCCACCAGCAGGAAACAGATTTGCTGTTCTGTGGGAAGAAGGCTCATGTTCAGTCTGGAGCCTCAGTGCTCCCTTGGCCTTCTCATCACCAGTCTCTTTTCTCTGTCACTGTTGCCGTATCATGGCTTTGACCTCTGGCATGAGCCCTTCCTAAGGTCTAGTGTCCTACCTGAACCAGACACTTTGGATTTCCTCTTTCTGGGGAGGAGCGGAATTAGCCTGGCCTTGGCTTTCAGTGCTGAGGCCCCGCCCACCAAGGCACCAAGCACAAGGTTAGCAGGTAGGAACTTTATCATCCACCGAAGTGAAGGGAGCTTCTTTTTAGTCTTTGTCTTTTTCAATCTGAAGCACATTTAGACACGAGTCCAACCTAAGTGCACATCCTTAAATTAGCACTTAATTTTTAAAAAAGATCTCTTAATTTATTTTTATCTGTATGGGGTTCTACCTGTGGGTATGGCTGCATACTACATATGTGCATGGGCAGTCCGGTGGAGACCAGAAGAGGGCATCTGATCCCCTGGGGCTGGAGTTGCAGATGGCTGTTAAATGCTGTGTGAGTGCTAAGAATGAAAGCTGTGTCCTCTGGAAAAGCAACCAGTGCCCTTGACCTCTGAGCAGTTTCTCCAGCCCCTACGCTTAACTCAGCCTTCCCCACCCCCGGTATGTTTAGTCCTTTGCTCTTGGTCTCAACGTTCTTACAGAACAACCCCTGCAAGACTCTAAGTTATTAGACTAAGTAAAGTCAGGCCCGAATCTTAACCCTTGGAACTGTGAATGAGGTATCTGGGTCTTTGCGATTGTGAGCATGTTAGGAATGAATGGCAGCTGGGTGTGGGGCCACGTGCTTTTAATCCCAGCACTTGGGAGGCTGAGGCAGGGTGGGTCTCTGTGTGTTTGGAACATTCCTGGTCTACATAGTAAGTTCTAGGACAGCCAGGACTATATAGAGAGACCCTGTCTCAAAAACAAAGAAACAAGAGGTAACAGTGGACTCTGCAGGTCTAATACAATGACCTTACAAAATAAGGAAAGTCGAGTGCAGGGACAGGGATGTAGGGACGTGTGCTGGATGGCGATGCCTGGAGACGAATGGGGCCCCAGCAATGCTAGCAACCTCTGCTCAATTTTGTGTCAAGTGTCACTTAGTCAAGTTTGTTCAAAGTCTGTGTTGTATCACAGGGGTGCCCCTGGGTTAATCAGAACGGGAAGTGTCTCCCTCTTGACCAGGCCCCTAGTCTGCCGTGTGGCTTTCTCTCAGGCAGTGCAGGTCCCAGTGCTGCTTGCTGTTCTACACCAGGAAAATGAGGCTCTAAGTGTAGTGTGTAGCCCTGGCCTCTCCAGAGAAGTAACTTGATCAGCCAGCAGGCCCCTGAGGCTACAATGTTTCATTCCAGTCCTGCTCTGCCAGCAGAATTGCAGGAACCCCAGAGATAAAGGATGCTCTAAAGTGCATTGTGGGTGGGGGAGAAGTTTCCCTCTAAAATAAAGCTTTGGGGGGTGGGGAAGCGCTAGTATAGAATATCCGCATGAAGGATCCCAAACCAGGGCATCGATATTATTCAAGCAATAAAAGTTGTCCAGACTGAGATTGCCACATAAGCGTTGCACGCAAGACAATAGGACACCACACAGGAGCGCAGGGCCTGTCTTTTCCCTGGAAAAGACCATGAATGTTGATTGTTTTCGGTGTCCGGGCGTCTGGTATTGCTCTGCAGTATAGAAATCTGTAAAATATGGTTTCCACAGACACGTGAGTTTGGGAATTGTCACATGCTATATTTTCTTGAAGATTCATAATTCTCATTATGGCGTTAAAGCTCTCCCCCAGCCCCCCAAGCTTGCAGTAAATAAGATCCCTTCCACGGAGTTTAATCAGTGATTTATAAGCGCCTTTGTTATTTCACACCTACCACGGTTTGAGTCCTGACTTGAGACTTCCTTGGGAAGCACAGTGTGTTGCTTTTCTCATGGGCTGGAGTCTTTGTTCCCCATCCTCTCTGCTCAGTGAGGCTGCACTTAGTTGCAGGTGGCCATACTCACGGCAGGGGAGCCCCGCAGGACTGGAGGGTGCCAGGCCATGGTCCTTTTAAACTTTCCTTAGTATAAAAAGATTCAGTGAACAGAGGTCAAGGACAATTCCACACAAAAGGAGTTCCCTCTGTGGCTGTGGATTTTCAAAAAAGGAAACGCTCGGGACACGGGGTGCAAGTTGATACTTATGCCTTGAAAACTGTCATCCCTTTCACAAAACACTTCAATTCTCAGGGTTTGCTGATTCTCACTGAGGACTACCTGAGTCTGAGGGGGCCTTTCCTCCCAACGGCCAGCATAAAGGATGGACAGAGATACCCAGAAGGCGCCTGAAATGACAATTTTCCCATTTCTTCTCCCTGTGTGTGAGGTCAGCCACTGACGTGAAACACTTGCTGTCTTTCTAATGCTGCCCATCCATGGCTTCTCCTGTACATGACAGGGTTTAGGGAAATGCAGTCAACTGGAGAAGTTAGTGGTGCTGGTCCATCTTGCTGGGTAATAAGGTGAAGCCGAGTTTGCACAAGTTCTCTCTCTCTGGGTTAGGAGTATCAGCAGAAGTCACCTCATTGATCCTTGAAAGGGTCCATAGGCTGGGGGGATGGGTCAGTGGGTAAAAGCATTTGCTATACAAGCCCAGTGACGAGTTCAAATCCCAGGATGTCCCAGAGGGCACATAAAAGCTGACATGGGAACATGAACATCTGCATTTCCAGCATTTCTGTGGGGACATGTTAAGTGGGAGACTCCCCCGAAGCTCGCAGGTAACTAGACTGCACACCCAGGGGAGAGCCAAGAAGAGAGCCTGTTCCACCCAGAGAAGGTGAAGATTCACATCTGACTTTGTCATCTGACCTCCACACAAATGCTACCACATGCATGCAGCTTTAAGAGACACGCCTGTACACACACGCGCGCACACACACACACACACACACACACACACACACACTCCAAAGAAGAAGTATGAACAGGGATCCAAAGAAAGAAGACAAGGCTGAACAGAAAGTAAAGTACAGGCAGATGAAACAAAAGAAAAGGAAAGGAAAGAAAGGACAGATAGAAGGAAGGACGCAAGGAAGGAAAGAAGGAAGGGCTGGTGAACGCTCAAGATGAAGGTGAATACACAAAGAACACCCAATATTTGATCTAACATGGCCAAATTGGATCCACAAGACATCTGAAGGATCATGGGTAACGATACCCATCTTTCTTTCTGAACATGTCCCTCATATCCTGTAGCTGTCTCTTAACCTCCTTGCGTGTCGCTCAGCAACATCAAAAATTCACGTATCAGGCAACGACAAGTGCTGGTGAGGATTCAGGAGACGGGCAGTCTTCTCTATGTGTTGCTGGAGGGAAGTTAAGATGGTGACTACCAATCTGCACAACCAGTCTGGCTGTTTCTCTACTAACCAAACAGGACAGAGTATGACCCAGCAAGTCCGTACCTGGCGCTCACACAGGGAAGTGGAAACGCAGATGAAACAGCAGCCTCAGTCACATGATTTGAGTGACTAAAGTAAAACATATGTGACGTCTACTGATAAATGGTATGCCCATTCAATAAGACAGAAGTAGCCATGAATAAAAAAGGGATGAGACATTGGCACATGGTTTAACACAGATAAAACTTGAAAGAAGTCAGTCACTAAAACAAAACCTAAAATTCAATTTCTACAAAATATGCTGCTCGATTTGGGATTGATCTATGAAGAAAAAAATACCGCGTCTGGCTATCCCTGCTCGCACCTCACCGCTCCGAAGCTTACCTGGCTAGTACTTGGATGAGAGAAACCAAGATTACACTTGCTTATAAAGCTAAGGGGCCAGCTGGAGACTGCAGGATGTCTTTTCTAGACAGTGGGAACTACAGCAAGGACTGGGCCTAGCTGTAGAGATGCTGGATACGTAGTATCCATGGTGTGCTAGAGTCAAAGTCTGGGTTTGGTCTTGATGGAAATCTCTTGTATCTATAGCATTCCTCTCAAGGATATAAGGGTGTTGGGCTCAAGAGACTCAAAATGAGACTTTAAGATCTGGCTACTAATGGAAACCAAGTGCAAGCTGTTAGGACAATATCCAATCAAATGCTTTAATGTTGCTTACTAATTAGCATGTTTTGAGTGAGTGAAAGCACACACAGAGGTGAGGGCATCTGTGGGTTACAATGTAGGAAAGCGACAGCTAACAAGTGAGACAGAGCCCGCTCTGGGGACTCTGGGGTCAGAACTGAGATCCTGGGACAGTGTGGCAGTTGTTGAGGATCTTTGTGACATCTCTCTCTCTCTCTCTCTCTCTCTCTCTCTCTCTCTCTCTCCCTCCCTCCCTCCCTCTCTCCTTCCCACTCCCTCCCTTCCCCCCTCCGTGTACATGTCTTTGTGTTTCATGTGTGTATGTGTGTATGACCACATGCAACATGTACAGGTATGTGTATGCATGTTGAGGCCAGAGGTCAACACTGGATTATTTCTTCAATCAATCTCCGCCTTATTTTTTGGGACAGGGTCTCTCACTGTTCTGTAGTGCAGTCATCTCTCTAGACTGCTCGGTCAGCAATCCCAGGAGAGAGCCTGCCCGGCTTCTCCAGCCCGAGGACTGTAGGTGTGCCCTGGCTGCGCTCAGTGTTTTGTCTGGATGCCAAGGATTAAACTCAGGTCAATGTAGGTCATTACAGCAAAACACTTTACAGATTGAGCTGTCTCCCAAGAATAACTTTTAAACTATGGACTGTGTGGGCTCTTTCTTTTGACAAATTAAATTTTAATTTTAAAAATGATTCAGGATTTGGATGTCTCTGATGGCACAGTCAATTCCCACACTGTCTGTACTAGAAATATGTTAGGGCTCTTGGGTTTCTTGCTGGTTGAATTTCATGTGTTTGTTTGTTTTCTGGCCAAATTCCTGTCATTTCAAATTCTAAGATATTGGTATAGCTAATGAAGTCATGATGTACTGTCTTTTGAAGACAAAGATGTCACTCATGATGGACTGCCATGGGGACAGGCACTGTGACGAACTTCTCTGGCTGGAAGGATATGTTTACACTGAGTTACTCCTAATACCTGTTTAATTAGATGGGACAGTCAGAGAGTCAATGCGTAAGTGACTGAATGAATAATCAGATGGCAGAGGAGTACATGTGTGGATAGGTAGATGGAGTGGATGGGTGGATGGACGGTGGACAGATGTGTGGATGGGTGGACGAATGGGTGGGGGATGAACAGGTATGTGTAAGTAGGTGTGAGTACAGAAGATGGCCACATGTGTGAGTGGATGAATGGATGATGTGGCCCTTCCTGCCCCTGGATATTGTTGGTCATTGGCAAATGGAGCAGAGACGACAGACAGTGTTGAGAAACCCTGTGGGTACCCATGGAAATGATGACACATGGGGGCCAGTTGTGGGAGAGACAAGTAATTTACTTGGGGTGATTCAAGGGGTACAGTTTTGGGCTAAAGGAGTAGGAACATCCAGGATGGGCAAATGTCATTGTCTGAAGGCTTAAGGTAGTAAGATGTCTCGCTAGCATAGGGAGGCATTCCAGGAATCTCAGGTGCTAGCTGAGCAGGTTTTCTCAGGAGAAAGGAAGTTGAACCTGTAATCCAAGGCTATGTGACGTTCTGCAGATAGAGGGGGTTAAGGTCAGAGAAGGGGAAGTCCTGCTAATAAAGGGAGTCCTCCATTTTGTGTGGAGCCCAGAGGCTATCCAGACAAGAGTAGACTTCGACCTTAATTAGCAGGGCAACAGAAGAAGGATGGATGGAAGTGTGGGTGGGTTGATAGACAGATCAATTGTCAGAGAGAAATTCTTAGAGTTGACAGGGAAATATCCTCCACTGACTTCTTCCCATAGGACATTGTCTTCCCTAGGAGCAATGTATGAGCTCATTTTATTTTCTGTGGACTCCACATTAATGAGAGTAACCCCCTCCTGAGCATCTGACAGGAAGCTCAAGGATCATTAACACCACGTGACACATTAGTAAGTGCTCACAAGTGATAGCTATTACCATGTTAGTAGTTGCTCTTTAGAGAAGAACTGTCTGTAGAAGTTGAGGGTTACCTGAGCCTCACAACGGGAGCCTGAGAAACCAGTTCTGCCCAATTCTCAGGATGTTTCCTTTCTTTCTAACATGGTGTCTCTTTGGGTCATGACTATTCAATGGCCAAGAACCAAGGAAAACAAACAGAGAGTCAAAAGGCTAACCACTGCAATAATATGGATGTGCCGTGTCTAAGGCCTACAGGAACATTTCTCCCCTGTCCAGCAAGTATTTCATGAGTGCTTCCATGTGTCCAGTGCTCTTCTCAGTACTGGGATGCATCGGTGGGGAAAAAAATCCTAGAGGCTAGACATGATTCCTTCATGAGTTTGGTGGGAGTGGGGTAGTGAAGGGGACATAGAAAATGAGAGAGGAGAATCATGAAAATGCCCCGTTGTGTGAAATTCTGAGTGAGGAGAAGGAGGAGAAGCAACAGTGTCTGTGGCTCTGTGTGGGGGATGTAGCCATAATGGGAGCGGTGATGGAGGGCATTGTGGGAAGATGTATAGAAACGTTTTCTTAGTGGATGCAGGTGCCCAGAGCGATGAGTGGGAACCCGGTGAGATGATTAGACTTTGCCAACACAAGCCTACACATCCCTGGGGGAAGGAAATTTCAGTTGAGGTATTGTCTTCATCAGATTGGCCTTGGGGCATGTCTTGGGGGTGTTTTTTGTTTTTTTCTAATTGATGGAGGAGGGCCCAGGCTGCTGTGGGTTATACCAAGCCTGGGCAGGTGGGCCTGAGATATACAAGAAAGGCAGCTAAATGAGGATCTGGGAGCAAGTAGTCCTCCATGCTCCCTGCCTTTAGTTCCTATCTCCAGGTTCCTGTCTTGGCTTCCTTTGATGAACTGTAACCTGTCAATGGAGAAAGGATATGCCTTTCTCTTCTTTCAAGTTGCTTTTGGTTATGGTGCTTATAACAGAAAACCAAACTCGGACGTAGCAGGTGGAGATGGAGAAACTGAAGGCTTTGGAAGGACGCTGGCTGCTATTTTGAGAGGGAGTGGGGAGATGGTCCAGAAGACATCCATCTTCTATTGAGATAAGTAGGGTGTCTTGGTTTCTGTTAGCTGTATTACTCTTGCTTCCTGTGTAGCTTTCTATGTAAAATCCCAGGGAATGAGGGTGGTTGGGAATCAAAGATCACAGAGGGCTGCAGTAGTGGTCTCTGAGGAAAGGAATCACATAATTTGGCTTCATAATACCTAGAGTCTCAAAAGCTATTGCTTCTGCCCACATCCCCCACCTCTGACCACCCCTCACCCCAGAACTGAACTTTGTAACTTTAATTTTTTTTCAAAAACTCATTTTTAATGATGGTTCTTAAATGCTTTAATCTCCCTTTTAGTCCAACACCCACCAGAGGTAGTAGAAAAGAAAGGTTACAGGGGAAGTGGACCTGTTTAGAAATGGTTCTTTGGAGCAAAATTCCCACCTGTGTTGTCTGGAAACGAGTAATTTAGTTCACAGGAGTCAGCAGTGGCAGCTGTATCCACTTGCAAACCCTTCAAAGAAACATCAGCAGTCCAGTTCAGTAGTATTGGCTTAGCAGCAGCGATGCCATGACTTAGCAGAGACAGCCAGGCCTCATCCTATGAGTCAGCAGGAGGGACCAGCAGGAACACCAGGAGACGTTCTGGCTCTGCCTCTCTTAGCGAAGCAAAGATCAGCAAAAATAGGAGACCAACAGCATTGCATAGCTTGCTCTACAGGCAAGGCAAGCTCAGCCTCCATTACTATCAGTTGGGTTCCTTTCCTCAGCATGTTTGTCCGTCTCAGCTGGCATCACTCTAACAATCAGCCCCAATCTGCAGCAATGGCAAGAAACTTCAGCACACCACCAGAAGTTTTTTGGCGTGTTTGCGTTTCTCTCTATGGAATCCCGACAAATGGAGCTCAACTACACAAGTAAGGCAGACCAGTACATGCATGCTGTTAGCAAAGAACCCTTCATCACATGTCCTTTCATGTGCTTGCTTTAGCAAAACATCCTTTCACTTGTGTCTGCTTCATCAAAATGTTCCTTCACAAGTCTGCCTTAACCTTTCACCTGTGTCTACTTCAGGAAAACTCCCTTCATGTGTTTCCCCAGCAAAATACCATCCAGCTGACTTTTCAAAGAACCCTTAAGTTTCTACTTCAGAACTTAGCTGTGTGACCTGGGCTAAGATCTTTCCTCCTGTCCTAGCTTGTTTTCTGCTGGTATGGTGTGTGTGCGTGCATGCATGCGTGCGTACGTGTGTCTGTGTCTGTGTCTGTGTGTGTGTGTGTGTGTGTGTGTGTGTGTGTGTGTGTGTGTGTGTACCTGTGTAGGGGATTTATTAGCTTGGTCTACAGAATACAGCACAGCCAGTCCAACAACGGCTCAATGGCCACCTCACACTGGAGAGGCAGAAAATCTCTAGCAGTTGTTCAAGCACAGGGCTGGCTGCATGTCTCACCAGCCCCCATCTGGCACTGAAGGGCTGAAGGACTCCTGGAAAGGAGCTGGTCTTCAATTTACCATGTTAATTCTAATATTGATGAGGGAATGCATCAGCAACAAGGTAGATGAACCTGCCAGCAAGAGTGAGGGCAAGCAGGCAAAAAAGCAAAGTTTTCTTCTTCCCTGTCCCATTATCTTGGCTGCCACCAGAAAATGCCTCTACCATTAAGGGTGGGTCTTTCCATTTTAAATAATCTGATCAAGAAACTCCCTGGCAGGAATGCCCAGCAGCTTCCTTTGTTAGTTGATTCTAGAGCCAGTCAAGATTAGCCATCACTCCTGGGCTTAAGCAACTGTTGTGTCCCTGTCCCAGTTTTCCACTCTACTGAATCTTTCTGTTCACTCTCATAGCCCCAGGAGTGCTGGCTGGGTCCACCAGATAGTCTAGGATCAGTTCTGAATGCCTCCCCTCAGGATGCAGAGATGAGCAGAGCCCAAGCCCTGAACCCATTACATTCCTGCAATGGGGTCCTTCAGTAAGAATGCAGGTTTCTGGTTTTCTTCCCCTTCATGCTCTTCAGGGAATGTGAGTAGAGATAAATTCACTCAAGAGTCAGTGTATTTTTTTTTATTGCCGTTGTTTGAGAAAGACTATGGAATAGGTAATCTCCAAAACATTTCATGGTCTGCTGAGAATTGGTTCATTTGATACACATGGCTAATAGTGGTATTCAATTTGAGATAATAGGAAATTTAGCAGCTTACAGAATCTTGGTGTGCCTCCAGACTGGTCTTGTAGCTGTAGGCATAGATGGGTCAATGTATTTGAGGAGATCTGGCCCAGAAGCTTCAATACAAACCTACCCTGGAACCCAAAGGCCTGCAGAGTAGGAGGTAGAGTGGGGGGAGAACCACCAGGTAGGAGACACGTGAAGCAGATCAGCTCAGTGTAGGCCCATGGTACGGACATGGAGATACAGAAACCACACAGTCATGCCTAGTCTTTTCCCAGCATGACCTCAGCCCAGAGAATGTCACAACTTTCTTCATGCTGTGAACACAGATGGAGGAACAGTGTGGAGACCACATGACAGGAGGTGAGTCAGAAGTTCAAGGACAGCAGGGACATCTCTGGTTTAGCAGAGGACATGCTTCCTGTAGGAAGTGGAAGAATAGTAGACTCTCCTGTTTTGTTTTGCTTTCCTCTCTCTCTCTCTCTCTGTGTGTGTGTGTGTGTGTGTGTGTGTGTGTGTGTGCGTGTGTGTGTGCACGAGTGTGCACGCACACACGTACATGTGACTCAGTCAATCAAGAAGCTGTCCCTGATGGCTTTGGCAAGTACATCACAGACTGGTAGGAAAGAAGCTGTATTCTAGGGCTGGTGTCTCCAAAGGTTAATAAGAAAGAGTCAAGACGAGAAGAGGAAATACAGAATATGCACCCTGGTATGGGTAATATAGTTGGGATGAGCTTTTGAATTTGGGTCTGAGCATTCCAGAAGGGAGAGGGAGGAAACCGCGAGACAGCCCATGTTGCGGTTTCTATCGTCAGAAAGCAGGAAGTACTTAAGCTCCTCAGGTTAAGGATGTTTTCTGGCAGTGAGTTATTGAAATAAAAACATACGTCGATGTCCCCTGTGGGGCACTGGACAACATAATGAGAAGGGGCTCGAATAACACTTCCTATAGAAATGTAAGAGCTGTTCTCTTATGACAGTTTCACGCAGTAAACCTCCACCAAAGCCCAGGGCGACAGTGTGAACGTGTGATACTGTAAACAAGATCCTGGCTAAGGTCAAGGTCTTTGTGGTCTGAGTGTGCTACTGCTGATATTCTAGCATGTTCCTAAGGTTCAATCCAAGCCAAGAAACACTAACCATTGCCTTCCTCCTTTCCTGGCCTGGGGTTGCTTGCCTTCGAGAAGAAGCCTCAGCCATGAAGCTCCCACCAGGTCTGCCCTCTCACCCAGTGACCTGCAAAGTGGGAGAGGAGACAGAGGAGAAGTAACACATGGGAGCCATTCAGCCCCATTTCAGCCCCCTGGGACTGAGGAGAAGGCAACTCAGCCATGAGTGGCTCCAAGTAGCTTGCCTCCCAGGATGCAGAACTCCAGAGGAATGCAGAAAGGACTCAGCTGCCATTCCAATGCTGGGAAGCTGAGGAGTATGGCCCATTTGGAAGCTGCTGGAGGAAGCCATTGCAGGCAAAATCTGAGGTTTTTCTTCAACAGTCATCTTTAGCACTGGTCTTCAGGGAGACCTCAGACTTCAGTGCAGCAGAGCCAATCATGCATAACTTGGACCTAAAACATCTTCAGGCTGAGAACACTCATCATTTGTCTCTGGGGATCCAGGAAAGCCTTGGAGAGCCTTTCTCCTGTGTATCAGACAGCCATGGGTACAGAGTTCCCATCAGATGTCTGAGCTGATAACTAATTTAGTTCTCAGCCTCGTGGAGTGGTGACTGGAGTTTTGAAGGGCGCCCACAAAGACCATGACTTGGGGTTTATCAGGATTCAGCTGGTTGGATCATTTGAGGTCATTCCTAGTTCATGACAATAAAACTGAGTCCTCAGCAGAAAAGAGATTTATTTTCTCCAGTATTATGTGGGGAACACAATTAAAATGGCAGCTTTAAGAATACTGTTATACGATTAAGACTATTAAGTTCATGGCTTGAGGAGGAGAGAACCCACTGAAGCCCAGGGTCACATCTGTGAGTGCTGTCTTTACTCATTTGAGCCATGGTGTGTTTGCACGCATTCACCACCACCCCGTACACACACACACACACACACACACACACACACACACACACACACACACTCAGAGGCCAGAAACGAACATCACGCATCTTCTTCAGTCACTCTCCGTTCTATCTTTTGAGATTTTTTTGAAATATTTAAAAACCTCATTTATTTCGTGTATAGTCTTCTGCCTGAATATATGTTTGTTTGCTACATGCATGGAGGGAAGAAGAGGACAGTGGGACCCCTGGTACTAGAGTTACAGACAGCCATGAGCTGGCATTTGAACTCAGAGCATCTGGAAGACCAGCTAGAGCTCTTAATCACTGAGCCATCTCGCCAGCCCCTGTCTCGTGACCTTTAATAGTGAGTTTGCCAGAACCCTCAGAGCTGAGCGGTCTTACAGCTATTTCGTTACACTCTGCATCTCTGGGTTTTAATTTGCTTCAGATTGCTGAGTTACACCTTGACCTCCTCCACCATCAACACTGAAAGCATATCATGCTACCAAAATGCAGTCTGCTCCCAGGCTTGCCACAGAGGAAAAACCAGGATGTGTTTTGTGGATGCAAAATCGCTTCACAAGCCCAGCCAGTGCATCCCATTCACAAACGTTCTCGCATCAGCTGCACTTCGTTAGCTGGAGACATTTATGAAGCGCTGCTTCGTGACCACAAATATGAGAGGCCGACCATGGCCAGTTCTCTTGGAGAGAATGCCTGAGCGCAGTGCTGAGTCAGCACCCAGCCCAGAAGGGAACCATTGGCTGGGAGACAAAAGCCAGTGGCCGCGCATTTATCAGGCTCTAATGAGCCCTTCTAGGCATTTCTTTGCCAAAAAAAAAAAAAAAAAAAAAAAAAAAGGAAAGGAAACACAACACAGCCAGATATGCAAAGGGAGAAGGATTCCTTCATTGAGGAAAAAGCAAACACTCTTTGTAGCCAGGTGTGGAAGGTTTAGATGGACACTTCTGAATGTTTCCCAGTTTATCCCCTTTGCACATGTCCCTTTAGTGTCTGCCTGATTCCTATTTGTCACTGCGCTACAACTAATTGAAGAGCAAATACGAACGGAACATGCATGCAAGCCTGGGTCCTATGGATCATTCATCCCTGTGCACAATGACATCCTATCCTTCCTTGTTCCCCAGTTATTTCCAGGTACCCACACTTCCAAGGATGGTGCTTGAATCTCTCAGCGCTGAGCCCGTGGAGTGGAATTCGGCCTCAGAGATGTAATTGCTGGTTTTTGTTGTTGTTTTTTTTTTTTCCAGCAAAAAGTTCCCGTTTATCGACCTGGGTGGTCTTTTATAACCTAATCTCCACAAGAACAAGAGTAATTTATAGGTTCATAGGCCCTATCAGCAAAGAGTAAACCAATATTCGTTCCCTGGATTAAAGGTGAAGCTGTTTAGTCTCCTGATAGAAGCCCCATTCTCCGGCCCCTGGGTAACATCATCAAAGGCTGGAAATGAGTTTGGGAAACCCAGCGGTGTGGATTTGTATCTTTCAACTCTATAGAACTCTCTAGGAAGCCTTGATAAAACTTTCTGTACAGTCCCTCTAGAAAACGTGCTGGGAAATAGGTCCTCACATTATACACTTGTGTGGTCTCTCCTCATAGATTTAGGGATCAGAAATTGCTTGAATTCCGGTGTAGATGGGGAGATAGACTCCTGGCCTTCTAGTGTCCTCTCTCCATGTTCAGTTTCATGGCTGAGATGTCTGTTAGGGTTAATGACATGGAGCTAACGGGTCACAATGACTGAGAAAAATGAAAAGAGAATGAGGGGGTGACGTCAGGAAGACTCTGAGAAAGAGGGATGGCACTCCAATGAGCGTGTGGGAGGCCATTATGGTGACGGATGGCCTGTCAACAGGCTGCAGAACTGACAAGAGTCAGTCCGAGCAGAGCCCAGAATCATGTCACTCTGTACTTCAAAGTACTTCAAAATCCACACATCCCACACACGTAGTGTCTCTTAACTAAACCCATTTCAGTGACTCCCTGAGACCCTTTTCCTCTAGAGCGTCTGCTCCATATGCCTTAATCAGACAGACAGCCCTGGTTGTGAGTGGGAAACCAATAGGGTTATTTTCTCGACTGGTTTGCCTAAAATTTTCTGTGTGTGCCAAGGCACACCCGTCCTATGAACAGGCTATGCAGGCCCTTTATTAAGGAGGCCAGCTGTCTAAGAATCTCCTAGTGTTGTTGTAAGGCCCTATCCACCGAGCTGCTAACGGTCACCATTAATATCATCAGATCACCTGTGCTTGCATGCAAGCATCGATCCCTATTGGGTCTATGGACTGTTGAGATTCCTTCCTGGAAGGAGGGGGTTCACTGAATACTTACCTGCATTTCTGGCCACTCCTCCCAGCCATTTGTATGCAAATCTGCCCTATTGACATGTCCTCTTGGGTGTGTGGGGAGGTACTAGGGTTCAGAAGCTAAGTAGGGTTAACTGGGAGGGCTCTATCTTTGTGACACTGGGGATAGGGTGGGCATCCTGAATGCTGGACAGTTTTCCAGTGTAGCTGTAAGCCAATGAACTATGGGTTTCCTGGGGTGAACCTGGTAGAATCAGACTCCGGTTTGTCATTCAGAGTTTGTGAGGAGGGATTGATGTTGTTTGAGTGTCCTCAGGAAAGGGATTCTCACATCACCGTGGTTCCCATAAAATTGTTTAAAAGGCCAGAAGTCTGTGTGCCTGATGCAGTCACCTTCTAGACTGCAGAACTCAGCTTCTCCATGGTGATAGCTCACACCTCAGGTTGGAATGCAATATGCAGGATGCTGCCCGGACAGCACAAGGGTGGCCATGCTTGCAAGATCTCTCTGGAGCACCCCAGTTCCTTGGCTGGAGACATCTCATGTTTTGTGTTTGTCTATGATATTGTTTCCAGGTTCTTTTATTCAAGCCAGATGTGTTGGGCTCACCCAAATTATTTCACAGATCAAGAACTATCAAACAGTGTAAGTGTTGCTTGAGCTGTGAAGCCAGGAAAAGGCTCTAATCTCGTTTCTTGTAAAGAACTGAACCAGGCAGGATGTCCTCCCTACAAATGCACATCGAGAGGATCCGTTTGTCAGGCAGCATCAGGCAGAGGAAGAGGCTAGAGGAGCAAACTTGGGGTACCCGAGAAAGAGAACAGAATGGGCTAGCCAAGTTTGAAAACAGGAAGGAAGAAATAGGAAGTAAGAGCAGCTTCCCCTGGTGTCCAGTTCTAGAATCCACCAGCCTTGGAATGTCAATGGACATGTGTTATACCCTGCATAGGGCTTACCCAGTGAAGTGAAAGTTGACAGCCCTGGTGTTCACATGACTCCATACTTATGAGCACCCGTTGCCGTTGTACTATGTGGAGTGTGTGGTATGTGAGTCCACAGCAGCTGTTTCCCCATGGGATGGGTGACTGCAGCTCCAAATATAGCTTGACTGCTGCAAGTTTTCACCACCAATGTGGTGACTTTCCAATCCTGGTGCATGACAAGCTGAGAGACGCTGTGCACACTAGCTGGGTGTCACAGCCAGCCCCCTGGTGCCTACAGAACTCTGCTGGAATGTCTTGGATAGGACATCAAAACTCCTGAATAATTGGCAATGTGTCCATAATTGGTTTCAGATGCTCCCAGCTTGGGATTCTCTAACCTTGTTATGTCACAGAATTCCGAAGAGCAACCGTTCTCCCAGAGGAAGGCTAAGTTCACAGATTGACCTCTTGGCCTTTTGAACTCACCTTGAAGTCAGGACCTGGTTACCTGTACAAGACAGCCTACTGTCGCTCATAGCCTGGGCTGCCTGGGTCCTCACTGTCAATGCTGGGTCTGTCTGGGAGGAGTGTCATTGTAGCTGCTTTTTGGTTTGTTTAGTCCTTTTAGAGATCGTCTTTTCTTGGGTGTTTTCAGTAAGTCAGCTGAACACTGAGGTAAGTAACAGCAATAACAAGCCCATTCCTGGAGTGTCAAAAGCATTGTGTGAGGATGCCTGAGTGTGTGTGTGTGTGCGCGTGCATGCATGCTTGAGGCCGTGCATGTGTGTGCAGGTGCTGGAGGAAACCAGTAGAAAGTATTAATTCCCCTGGTCACTACAAGGATGTTCAAAATATACCAGGGATCTTCCTCATCTGTCCTCAGCACCACTGACAGGGATTCCCAGCTGGCTTTCTGTGCAGAGGCCTCTCCTGTCTTTTCTGCTTGGCCTGCAGATGCTGGGGTTACTTCTTGTCATGCTGCCCAGCTTTGGAGAGGGCTTTGGGGATGTGTCTCAGAAGTGTCATCTACAGTGGAGCAGCCACCTCTCCACCATCTTCCTTTCCCAGTAGAGGGACCCATGGTATGTTTCAAAAGAGCAAGAAGTTACGATTAGGAAATACTGGTATTAAATAATTTCCCCTCCTATTTCTACCGAATCCCAAGGGGGACTCACAAATCTCTCAGCCCCTTTCCTTTAGTGGGCTGTGTTATGTCTGATTCTAGTGTCTGCTCTTTCCCTGCTATAAGCGTCCTCTAGCCCCTCCCCTGCTCAGTCCTGGATACTGAGCCCAAGATACTTTAAAATCACACATGCTTAAGGCTGGAGTGTTCTGACAGGTTCCCCCAGGTTAATGTTGAACGCTCTCTCTCAGGTTTTGCCTGACTGGAGAAGAGCCCAGTGCGCTGTGTTTCTTCCACACAGTTAGTTGCTGGCTCCTAAGCAGGCTCCAAGGACGACAGCTGGGGCTCCCCCTGTGACTCTTCACTCAGCAGCCAGCTAAAAAGCAGGAATGCTAAGGGAGACACCTCACTGGGTTTAGCATGGTGTGAAGGTGAACACCACCAGACTCTTGACACCCAGTGGGCAGAATAGCAGCAGAGATGGGTAGGTTCACTCTGACATCACATAGGTTTTCTAAGAAAGCTGAGGTTTCCTTGCTGCAGCCTGGCTGAGGGCAGGGTGGCAATGCTCTTCTGATGCTGCCTGTGTCTAGGTCTAGCAGGTGTCTCTACACAGAGGTCTTGATCATATTTGGATAACTGGAATATTTAATTCCCCCCAATCTGTCCAATCTGTATGGACAGTGGTCCTGAGTCCAGCTCCAGGATGAATGGCAAGTGATGGATGTGTTTCAGTCCATATGGTGCTTACCGTCATTGGAGGCACACACTTGCTGCTGTTGATTGTGCTTGTGGAAAGAGTTCTGAGGAAATGATCACCTGCCTATCAAGCAATCATGGGGCAGGGAAAGCCACCTGGGGAAAGGATATTAAAGTAGAGGCCTCCAGGCTTGCTAGTATCTTGCCAGGCACTGAGCCTATCTAATGAGCAGATGAGGAATGTGCTGAAGAGGTGGATAAGCCAGAGTACACAGCAGCAAAATGACTCCAAGACAGCAGCATCAACAAAGATCACCCCAACACAGGCAACAGATTAAAAAAGCTGGGGACCCTGGAGCACACTGCACAGCCTGCGGGCAGTTCAACAGGTTCGAAGGTGTCCTTCCCAGGTGTCTCAGTTGGTCTAAACTTCTTCTAGGCAACTTGGACGATTTTGGTGTTTTGTTTTGTTTTGTTTGTCTCCTGGGAGTCTTTTTGAAGGTTGGCTTGTCTGAACATGACTCTCAGCAGTCATTTCTGTTTACTTTTCGTCAGGGGTTGGAGTTGGGAGGAAGGGCTAGAGAATCTGATAGGTTTCAGGGACTTCCTGAGGCTGTTTGAGTTGATTAATTCCTGTCTTAAGGCTCTTCCCTGAAGAATGGAGGGTTTCACCTCCCCTTAAAGCTCCTGTTATCTCACCTCCCTGTTAACAGGCTGTCCTAAAATATCCTGTTGTGTGTTGTTTCATTTATCATTTATACCTATGTCTTAAGAAGATGGAAGCCCCTTTGTGGATAACTTTTCCACTCCCTGTCTGCTTTTCCTGTGTTTGAGATCTGGTTGTGCACACTCCTCAGGTATTATGTTGTGAAGTCACCCATAGCCACATGATGGTGCATGGCACTGCCTTACTTAGAGATAAAGACATTGGAAAAATGTTACTTTTTTTTTTTTAACTCACCACTGGGACTAAAGCAAAAAAATAGGAAGATGACTAGGGACCTTGCTCTTTGACATTTGGACCCAAGGTTGCCAAAAGAACATGTCCTAGGTGTCCTTCACACACACGCGCACACACACACACACACACACACACACACACACAAGGTATGTTAATATACTTGACTGTTGAAACCCTTCCAAAACATCATAGGATACACTTTAAGGATGTCCAGTTTTTAAAGGGAGTAAGAGGTGTCTGTGATTGGTGGTGCTATTTGGGGTGGGGGTATTAGGTGGCTCAGCCTTGGGCAGGAAGTATATTTTTGCTAGGTGTAGGCTTTGGGATCAAAAACAGAGTCTTTTCCAGTTTGTTCTCTCTGCTTCATGTTTGAGTTTGAGCTCTCAGCTTGCTGCTCCTGCTGCCATGCCTGATGCTTGTTTTCCTAACATCGTGGAAGCTTATCTCTCTGGACTCAAGCCCAAAGAAACTCTCTCTTCTCTACTTTGCTTTTGGTCATGGTATTTTATCACAATAAAGGAAAAGTAACTGACACAGGAGTGGAGGAAGAGCAGGCACAGAACACAGAGAAATGGGATGACCAGAGTCTGTGTGTGCAGGTGTGTGTAGGGTGTGTGTGTGTGTGTGTGTGTGTGTGTGTGTGTGTGTGTACGCACGCACACTCATGCACACATTGTGCACACCATAGGTTAGAAGCAAAGCATGGTCTGCCCATGTGAATCTTAGACAGTGGTTGCCTTTCCTCTTTATGTATAAAGAGCCTTTGCCCTGAGTGGTTGTTTCTCTCTGTGCTTGTCTCTGGCCACCTCAGCTTTCTTCTTTCTCTATGCATTCTGCATTCAGTGACAAGCTCTAGGATTGGCCCAGGAGCCATAGGATCTAAGATAGGCTATGCAATTGGCCATTCTAGGCCTGATGCCTGCAGATGACCGGGTGAGCAAGGCTGGGGCCCATGGACTTCACACTTTGGATAGATATCATAAAATGCCTACTCTGGGCAGAACCAACTTACACCGAGGTATGGCTTGGGCTACCCAGACCAGAAGAGTGGCTGATATGTATTATCTGTTCATTTCATATACAATTGAAATGTATTTTCATTCTCATTTTGACTGAACCACTGAGCAATTCTCTCACTTAGCCACAGTTGGCTGGACACAGACAAAGAGGGTGCTCTTGTCCCTTCCAGGTGATAGCAACCCCATCCTCTACTGTCTTCTATTTGCCTTGCCTTACTGATTTCCTTGGCTATGGACTCTCTGGATAGGCAAGATCTAGACTATGCTAGGAAACTCAGCCAATCCAACAAAGTGCCCAAAACCTCCCTTTACAGAAGGTGTAGATAGAATGATCGACAAGGCCAGGATGATAAGACACGCTCCTAGGGCCTGTCTGGCCCTGTCTTATACCCTTAGAACATGTTCCCTGGACTCTGGAGACTGGCACAGGCCTGCTGCTGCATTGGTAGACATGAAGTGTGATGTGGTCGCTCCTTAGTCAGCACCTGGATCATGGACTATGTATAGTACTACTTAACTCAAAACCCTAAGGGGAAAAATCCTGGGTACAGGCAAATACAAGGCCTTTCCACTCTGCTCTGTTGTCTCCCTGGACCTGCCAAAACAGACAGAGACTGAAGTCCCTGAGACCCATTCTTCCTGAGCTCTAGGCCTATAGCATTCCTACTATAGGTCCATTGCCTCTTCTGACCCAAACCCAGGGCTTGGGTGAAGCTCTGTCTTAGGGCACTTTCCGTGCTCAGACTGCAGAAGATCTGTGGCCTTGTCTTGGGAGTGCCACTGCAGTCCTCAGAAAGCCCTGTTTGCTCTCCTGGTTTTTCTCAGATGTCATCGAGGGAGTCCCAGCTCTCTGAACCAGTGAACCGGCTCCATAAGCCCCCCTCCAGGCAAGGGGCAGAGGCCTGTTTACTTTGGGTCTGATGAGTAAATCAAGTGGAACGAAGTCAAAAGCTCCATGAAGCCAGCACACATGACATCTGTCACTTCCCCTTAACCCATCAGGGTGGAGGAAAGGACATTGAATTAATTAGAAGGCTCTTTAAAATGCTTGCCAGAGGTAACTATGCCTTCTCTCTCCTAGGTACTGGCAATTAAAACTGATGTCCTTTTCCCTTACTGTTCATTCTAGAAGAGTCAGGGTTGGGGGGTCACAAGTCCAGGTACCATTTTTTTCTCTTTAAAAATGAACATTATGGCTACTAATGTTTGGTATAATTATCAAAATCAAGCCTCTGTGTATGCACATGTGTGTGCCTTTGTGTACAGGGGTACTGATGTCCATGCATATGTGTATAGAGGCCTTGGGTTGACATCAGGTATCTTCCTGATTGGAATATATATGGGTGCTGAGGGAATCTAGATTCTGAGCCTCTAACACAGCAACCGCTTTACCCACTGGGACATCGCCCAGCCCCTTGAACCTTGCCTCTTTATGAATGTGTCCACTGCAGATATCTGGAACTGTGGCCGGCATGAGGTTTAGCCCCATCAGCTACACTAAGCTTTCTGTGATGTAAAGCTAAGGCTTCTGTCCCGGAAGTGATCCTCTGGGGCTCAGTGATTTTTTTTTTCCAGTTTGATTAAATGGCATATTGGTGTCTGTGGACCTGCTCAGTCTGCCCATGCCTGGGGAGGAGTGACTATGTAGCCCAAGGAGACTACTGGCAGCCAGACCTCTTATCTCAGGTAGCCCTTGTATAACTCTGATTACGGATGGCTCAGGAAAGAACTGCTTTCCACAGTGGTGACACTGAGGCAGGTGCATCTGCTGAAATTCCGCTCTTGTCCTCTTCCATCATGTGCAGTGTACATTAACTGCAGGAAAAAGTGAACCAAACACACATAATGCAATTCTGTAGGTCAGATGCCCAGGGTGCTCCCCAGAATTGAAAGCAATATGGCTACTCATTGAACCCAATCCCTCCAGTTCCCTGATGCATGGGCCTCTTCTTCAAGCCAACCATTCCCATCAAATCCTCCTGACGCTTCCACTCTCACTTCTCTTCTGCCAACAGTCAAGAAAAGAGTGCTGACTAGGACTCACATGATGAGAGTCAGGCCCACCCACATAACTGAGGGCAGTCTCCCTACTCTCAGGTCAGCTAATTAGTAACCTTAACCAGATCTGCAAAGTCCTTGATGTCCTATAACATATTCAAAGGAGTAATCCCAGGGAGCAAAGGTTAGGAGTAAGGCTTTTCTGCCTGTATTTCCTCTTCCAGAGTTAGGGATTAATGCAGGAAAGGAAATCCTCTTAAATATTTTTTGTAGCCCCAGCTAGTCAAGTGTTGGGAGATTAATGGGGACAACCACGTTCTCAATCCTTGAGTCGTGGTACCCTCCTTTGCTCTGACTACCACAAGAAAGGGGGGGGGAGTCTCTATGATTCCAGCATACACAGGAAGTCGGTCATTGACAAGCCGCTTTCCTTGTTAGCTTCTGAAGACACCTTTCATTCACACTTCCTGAGGAGCCTTGGGTGAACATTATCACAAAGCCTTTGAAGCTTTCTGTAGTCACTGGGACAACTCTTTCTACATGTCAGCTCCCGCCATGAGTGGTTTGTGGAATGGTTCCCTCCAGAGAACTCGGACAAAGGTTTTGTGAAGGCGCCCATCCTTTGGCTGTGGAGATATTTGGTGGTGCTTTGTGGGTGGTGATTGACAACCTGAGAACTCTATGTGCCCTCCTGAGCTGCATGAGAGACTTAGAGTGGACTTATGGTTCTTGTACTCTGAGATGTGGAAACTGTGGCTAAAGGTGGGTGAGTATTCCTCTGGGAGTGGCCATCTTACTTGAGCCTCAGCCTGAAATACAATGCCCATATGAAACAGGGAGATGTTCCTAAGGTCCTGTAGGTTTTACTAATGGTAATATTGGATGATTGCCTTGTGGGATGATATTCTGTGTTTGAAAGATGCTATGGAGTAACATAGATGGAACACCATTGGGGTAAAGGCATAGGAGGAGAAGATGGGTGTCTTAGAAGCATAGGAAAGGCCACTAGGAGTTTGGGGCACTTTTAGGGACAAGCCCAAGGTGAAAGTAAAAGGACTGATCAAACACATTTGGGGAGCAGTGTTGCCACCCCAGCTCTGGAGGCTCATGGCATTCTGTGGATAAGTCCCCAGGCTTTCTCGTGGTGACAGATCTAGCTAGAATCCCACCCTGTCCCTGTCCCCATTACAATGTTTGTTTTGCTCTTGTTTCAGTAACAAGATGAAACAGGCATATTGTTTTCTAACCTACCTTCTCTACCCAATACAGATCATAAACGTTTTTCCAAGCCATTAACTGGTTTTCTCAGTTTCCATAATGGCCATATTAATATTCTATTTCATGCTTAGATCATAATTTATGTCTCCAAATCCTATTATAGTCTTTTTCAGGTTAGCTCCCATTTTAAAAACAATAAATAACCCTCTCTAAAACAGCTTACAGCTCAATTTTTGCAGATATTTCTGATTACATCTATAGTATATGACTCTACAGTTGTATTTCTAGGTCAAAAGCATGTGGATTTGGGGCTGGCCATATTAAATACTTTATTATCATTGTTGAATCTTTATAGCAACGTAAGCTTATTCATCAATGTTAATAGGATTCTAAACAAATAGAAAAGGTACAAGAACTGTGTGAGGAATCACCTGTGAGCCAGCAATGAGGGCACTGCAGGGAGCTCTCCCATCCCTGTGTGGTTTTTAAGCATAGGTCACTCTGTAGCACAGCCACTGATGGCCATTTGCGGCAGGAAACAGTGAGTACTTTATCATCTTCTGGGTCTTAGACTCTGTTTTGCCAATTGTCTGCAAATTGTCCTTTTAAAAAACACTCTGTGTGTGTGTGTGTGTGTGTGTGTGTGTGTGTGTGTGTGTGTGTCCGTCCGTCCATCCAGAAGAGGGCATTGAATCTCCTAGATCTAAAAGAGACAGTTGTAAGCCAGCCAACGTGGGTACTGGGAACCAAACTGTGGTCATCTGCTGCAAGAGCAGCAAGTGCTGTTAAGTGCTGAGCCATCTTGCTTATGCCCCAAATTGTTCCTTATATCAAAATGTTTGAGCCGTGATCATGACTTGCACTTAGCTGTCTTCTCTCTCTCTCTCTCTCTCTCTCTCTCTCTCTCTCTCTCTCTCTCTCTCTCTCTCTCTCCTCTACAGTAGTTTCCTAGACCTTCATAGTGTAGAGTCTGCAGGCTGGTCATTCTGGAACAGAGCCTCTAGCTCAGAGTGTCAGATGTTTCTCCACAGACCCATGTACCATGTCTGGTAGGAGCATCCTGGATCTAATGCTCTGTGGTTCTCACTGGATCCCAGCAGTGGCCACTGGCTCTCTGTTATCCCATCCCTGGAGATGCTGATGCTGACAGTGTGGCTAAGTGTAGTCCCTCAGTCTTCTTGGCATGGTCTGCATTCTCCACTGCTTTCTCCACAATAATCAATAAGTAGCTTGTGAGGAGATGTATGCAGATCCTCTCCCTCCAAACTTTCTGGTTTTCCAGTTCATCATTTTGATGGGGTGGGGGTGAATTAATTCTGTGGTATTCCACAGGTAGATGTAAAGATTTTCTGATTCCACCATATTTCTCACATGTCTTAGTTAAAGTCACTGAAATCTGATAAAAATAGTTCTTTGTGCATTAATTTTTGTTTTATACAATGGGTTATCATTCATAATATCAGTGCTGATTTGGGGCAGGGGAAGCTCCTTCCATGTAGCTGCTGTGTCCTTGTCAAATCCTCATTTTTAGCTATTCGTTTCTTTACTCTGTCACAGTGAGCTGTTTAGGCTCCAGGCCCTCCTCGAATGGGTCCCCCTCCTCTCCAATGGGTGCCCCTCCTCTCAGTAGAAAGCAGAGTCTGCCACCTGAGTGCTCTGCTGGTCACCACCATGTGTGTTTGTTTTGTTTCCTTTTGTTTTGTGTGGACAGAGCAGGAGTAGAAGTGCCCTTGAACTCACAGACACTCTGGCGCTACTCCAAGACCACAGGACTCATTTGCTTCCCATGTTCTAATTAGCATATCTGTCTGTTTTACTTCATACATGAAGCTGTTTCTGGACTCTCCACATGCTTCCTTTTGTCCTTTCATAGATCAATTC